>NC_056746.1:965188839-965264980 GCF_019279795.1 Protopterus annectens
ACACTGACAAACAGAACAGTCTGTATGGCAGGTGACAGTAGGCCTGCATTTAACCAAGGTGGATTGTATGGTAATGTACATTCAGATACCTTAAGGCAGCTCACTCCTGATACCTCCACATGTTGTAACAGCCTAGGTTAGGGCCATATACCACTGTTACATACACTGGCCTCTGGAGTGCATAAGGGCACACATGTATTCTGCAGGGGAAGGCCACACATATATGGCCCCAACCCCACTGTATGTGTGGGGGACACAACAGCACTGGACTGATGGTAGGAATGGCAGTATGACATACTCACAGCCCACTACAGAGCAACCCCTGACAGCATGTCATATGTGCAAAGCCTGGTATGTAGGTGGAGGACAGAGGCTGGAACACAGGCTCATATGTGTAAAACTGTTGTCATACACTAAGCAAGTCATCGTGTTACAGGATTGTCTGTAACATACCCTTAGTCAAGAATTTGAAGTTAGAATCAGAAATGGATGTAGCCATGTACTGATAGCACTCAACACACACACACACACACACACACACACACACACACACACACTGCCAGTTAAATATCTGACACAAGACCTGTGTGGTGGACAGACAAAGCATAATAGGCACACCTCTGGCCATCAAGAGGATAGGCCCACAGTTGAGAGTTATGCAGACAGACTGCATTCCAAGGTAAAGCAGTATGTACACACAAACCCTGTAACAACTGTACTATACAATGCATACAACAACTCTACTTACACTCTGTCTGTAGTTCTGGAACCCCCTACAAATATGTAGCTGGCCTGAGTATGCAGGTTCTCCTGTAAGAGGTATTGCTACCTGCTGTCTGTAACACTGATGCCCACACACAGGAAGGATGTCCATCACACAGGAAAGGTAAAGGGACCACACCCACATGATGTAGGGATTTATATTAGGTGGTTGCCATGACAGTAGTAGTTGGGAGTACTACACAGCAAGCTGCATGCAGTTAGCAAGTGGAGGACATTGACTGGTGCAGAGGCCATCACCTGCTCATGTGCATCACCTACAAAACCATGCTGCAATCTATTCAAAGCAGCTCAATCCATTTACTGGAGAGAGACCGAGAGAGAAAGAAAGAAAGAAAGAAAGAAAGAAAGAAAGAAAGAAAGAAAGAAAGAAAGAACAGACACCATTTCTACAACAGGTATGTGAAGTATATATGCATGTAATTGAATGTAGTACCTGGTCAATAATAATGGGATAGATGATGTGGAATGATTTATATGTGCCATCAGGTCTTGTTGTAATTATGTTCAACTGAACAACTGTTATGGACAATAGTGTCTGTCCCTGTGGGTAGTGGGCCATAGCTGTCAACTGTGCAGATCAGCACTGACTGACAAGATGTAAACCATCATAATGTGTGCTGTGTAATGGGAAGTTTGTATATTACATGGCCAATAGCTGGTGGTGGAAGTAATGCCATTATGATGGACATGTGGGACTCACAGCCCACCCCTTGCAGGATACTCAGGTTAATCTGTAATGTAGTATGTGTGTAATAGGGTTACCTACAATCAGGTCCTACATATACCCCCCTAATGTCAGGCTGTGTCCATATGTGGCACCTGTCTGCATTGTAACAAGACAAAACAGTGCAGCTGTGCAGGTCGGTGTTGTGAGATTGTGGACCTGATGTCTGAATGTACCCCACATATAGGTATGCATATGTGTACATATGTACACATATATAATATATATATATATATATATATATATATATATATATATATATATATATATATATATATATATATATCAGCATGTATGTCTTCAAATATACAGATACCCATGTGTAGACATATATATGAGCACATATATACATCACATATATCTACACATATGCAGATATTTTTTTTTTTTTTTTTTTTATTTTATTTTACATTTGTTGACCGGGCTAGTCCAACTGGATACATGTCCATTTTCAGTGGAGGCCCGGGGAGAAAAGCTCCAAGGTCATAGTTAGATTAACAAAAACATTGATGTTGATACACAAGATAATCTGCTGGTTAATACATATACAATTATAAACCTATAACATGTGAGTACAATTAAATACACTGATGCTTACAGACCAAATAAGAGAAAACAAGAATTATTAAATGATTTCACGAGGTACAGATTTGAACAGCCAGACAAGGAGGGCTAAAATAGAGTGTTCTTTGGTTTTTGGGTTAGGCGGAGGCTGAGAGAAGCCTAGGTACGACTGAGACAATAGCTTATTAGTCTGGACTGGAGCAAGGGCATAACCATTTGGATTTCAAGTATGCTCTAAGATGTAATTTAAATTGGTGCTGAGAGGGCATAAGTCTTAGGTTGTTTGGTAGGGCGTTCCAGGATTTGCCAATGGAATTGGCATATAGTGCATCACCACCAGCATTGTTAGATTTAATGGTCCTTACTTGTAGACTTTTGGAAGACCTGAGGGAGTTTAGGTTGGAGTAAGGGGTAAGTATTTTGTACAGTGAGGGAGTTTTACTTGGATGGTTAATAATTTTAAAAGCCTCAGTTAGCTGGTTGAATTTGAGTAAATTGGGGAGTTCCAGCCATTCGAGAGACCTTAAATTAAGGCAGTGATGAGTGCGATAGGCGTTCCTGTTATGAATCTGGCTATGTGATTATAGGTAGTTGTTAGTTTATTAAGTTCTTTCTTGTTTAGGAAGGAGAATATCGGGGAGGCATACAGGAGAGTGGAGAGTAGGTGGGTTCGGGCAATAGTCAGTTTGGTGTGCGGAGTTAGGAAGGCCTTTATTCTATACATCGACCCAAGTTTTCTGTTAACCGATTTAATAGTTAAGTTTACATGCATATCAAATTTAAGTTTATAATCTATGGTCACCCCTAGTAGTTTGGTATTGGGCAGGGGTAGATAATGGTCCCATTGTTGGAGGACACATGGAAAGTAGAATTGTTGGTGTTGAAGGGTTCTATAGTTTGAGCAGTCACTGAGGTGGGGAAAAAGAGAAGTAATTTGGTTTTGGCAGGGTTAAGTAAGAGTTTAAGTTCCGAGAACCATTTTTCTACAGCAGAGAAGCAGTTTTGGGTTGTGGCTTGCAATTTGGCGAGAGATTCATCAGAGCAGATCAGGGTGGAGTCATCTGCATATTGAATACAGGTGGCTTTGGGAATAATTGAGTGTAGGCCATTTATGAAAATGGAGAAAGAAGGGGACCAAGGATAGATCCTTGGGGGACACCAATATTAGTAGGGAGTAGGTCTGATAGGCTGTTTTGCCACTGGACTGCCTGTTTTCTACTAGAGAGATAGGCATTAAACCAACTTATGGTTAGTTTACTAAGATGTAATGTTTCCAGTGCCTGAAGCAGAAGTTGGTGGTTGACCATATCAAGGCTTTGACAGGTCTAGAAAGAGCAGAGGATATTAGTTTATTATTGCGATTGTGGTTGACTGAGTCTACAAAGGAGAGAAGAGCTGTGGTTGTGCTGTGATGGGGGCGGAAGCCATGTTGGGTATTTGATAGGAGGTTGTGATGTATGAGGTAGGAAATGAGTTGTTTATGGACACAGCGTTCCATAATTTTGGCTAAGGGAGACAGTATGGCTATGGGCCTATAGTTGGAGGTTTCTGTGGAGGGCCCTCCTTTGTGGAGGGGGATGATATAAGAGATTTTCCAGATAGAGGGAATAGATGCTTCAGAAATGGTTCGGTTGATCAAGATTGATACAGGGTAGGCTATGGCATCAGATGCTATTTGTAGGTATTTGGCTGGGAGCTGATCAGCCGCGAGGGTGGTTGGTTTCAATTTTTTCAAGAGAGTGCGAATGTAGGAGGTGGAGATGGGTTGTAGGTTAAAGGCCGTTTGGGTTGTATTAATAATTGGGGTTGCCACTGAGGGAGGCGTGGGAAGCTTGCTGGCAAGGGACTGGATGGTCTCAGTGAAAAAAGAATTAAAGGAGTTGGCTATTTCTGTTGGGTCATTGTCCATGAGTTTGTCGGGGGTGGGGGTAGTAGACTTACCAGGATGAAGTAAGCAGTTAAAACCAGCCCAGAATTTTTTGGGATTATACTGATGTTTGTCTTGGAGGTGACAAAAATATTGTTTTTTATCAGATTTAACGGCTACTTTGGTTGAATTTCTTAGCTGGAGGAACTTGATGCGGTCTAGGGGGGTTTTTGTGGTTCTCCACTTATTCCAGGCCTGGTCTCTGATTCTAATTTTGGATTTAGTTTCTTGTGTTAGCCAGGGTGCTATACATTCCTTAGTTCTCATGAGTCGATTAGGAGCATGGGAATTGAGTATCTTGAGGAAAGTGTTATTAAAGTATGAAACACTTTCATCTAAGGATAGGGTTTTTAGGATGTGCCAATTACAAGCTTTGAGATCAGCTAGGAATTTGTCAGGGACAAAATTTTTGCTATTCCTTACTAATCTAGTTATGGGGGGAGTCTTGTTTGAACATTTGTGTTTTATAATAAAGGTAGCAAGGTGGTCACTAAGGTCATTGGGAAGGGTCCCTGTGGTATAGTTATTTGGATTCCTATTAGTAAGAATCCAGTCAATAATACTCTCCTTTTGTTGTGCATGTCCAATTCTAGTGGGAGAAAGAATATTTTGGGAAAAACCATGTAAGTTAATGGGGAGAGGATTTGATTGGGCCGAGAGACCAGTCTATATTAACATCTCCTAATATTATTGTTTCTTGTGGATAGTTATTAGCAAGCCAACTAAGGGTTTGTTCAAAATTTTCTACATTTTTGCCCGGTGGTAGGTAGGTTACTATGAGATTAATACTTTTTTGTCTGTTTAGGGATATCTTAAGAGCAATCAGTTCCAGGTTTGGAACTTTGGGTTTGCAGTGAATTCATTGTGATGCTCAAGGAGTTCTTGAACATCACAGCTATTCCACCACCCTTTCTGGTTGTACGATCAGCCCTGATGATGTTATATCCAGGAGAGATAATTTCCTCATCCTTGGTGCTTGGTTTGAGCCAAGTTTCTGATAAACACATTATGTCCGGGGAGTGGATATCAAGCATGGCATGCAAGCTATGTACTTTATTGTTAATGCTTCTAATATTGAGATGGAGCAAAAAGAGGGAGTCTGCAGGTCTGCTAGCTGCAAGGCAGAGGTTAGGGTCTGGGTCACTAAGAGGGCCTGGGTTGGGGTGGATGTCCCCATCATTAGTGATGGATTTTTTCAAATATTCTAGTATTTTTTGTAGTCTAGTTAGTAGCTTAAGCTGTTCTCTTGATGAGGATACTTTGGGGTACCTAAGAATAAAGTGTGTACTTTTAGGGATAAGGTGGGTAGCGAGAGAGGGGGGATAAGAGTAGTGGTATTTTGGGAATACAGGAGGTCTGACCCTTAGGAAGGTAGATTCTAGTTAGGGCTTGTGTTTCATAGGCTGTTAAGAGATACGATAAGATAAGGAGTAAAAGTACTAGGGGGAGGGTGGTAAATGAGGTTCTGTCCATGGTGAGGCTGATATCTTAGCGTCAATAGGGCTAGGGGCGATACCTAAGTCAGCAGGAAGCTGGAGGTAGTAGTAGGGTGAGATAAATGGAGAGTTAGGCAGGTGGGCGGGTTAGGTTTAGTGGTGGGGAGTGGTAGAGATGGGAGGGCAGTGGACAGTTCTGATTGGGTAGTGGAAATGGGGATGGGGTTGATGACGAAATAAATGTAGAGGTAGTGGGGGCGGGTGGGAATAGGGGGCAGGGAGGAGCGGAGCAAGCCCGGCGTGAGAGGGCGAAGCAGGGACTACACCACAAGATTTCCCTGGGTCTTAGAGGAAGCCAGGTTTAATGGTAGCTACCTAAATTCTACTATTGTTCCTTTGATTTTATTTCTTATTAGTCGATTTTTTTGTAGAAGGAACCTGTATACAATAGATTTTATACTACCTGGTACCTTTATTACAGTACAAGGTGTTTGGTGAATTATACTGAAAGGGGTAGTTATGTATTTACCCTGAGTCTCTTACTGGGCTATTTTAAAGTTGATTATGCCTTCGCCTGGTGGGGACTTTTTAAAGTTGGTTATGCATTCGCATTGGTGGGGTCCTGAGGGTCCTGAGTGCCACTCGGTAGGCTTCTGGATTTGGGGCTACCTCAACAACCTGTGTTATAGGAGTTTGTGATCAGGATGCATGTGATGCTGCACTGTTTCTGCTTTTCATGCATTTATTACACGGCTTTTCCTTGACGCGGACCCTCAACGTATGCCAGATTGAGCAAGTCTTAAATGCCAAAGCACGGATATGCAACTTAAGATGTTAAGTTGTCAATCTCGCCTTTGTTCTTGCTGGTTGGGATTGGAGCCATCTTCAATATGCACATGTTTACATATATACAAACACAAACACAAACATATATGTATGTAAATACATGTCCCTTATATTACTACCAAGGTGATGCATGCTATGTGCGAGGCAGCAGCACACATAGCAATACACACAGATATCTACAGCTGGCAGTGTGTGCAACATGGACACGTTACTCCCTTGATGGGACCACATTGCCCTCATCTGTGAAGTATGCAATGGGAATATGGGGAAGTATGGCAGGTATAGTTGTGGAGGTGGTCAGGGTTGCTAGATATAGAGGACAGTCTACAGGGGTGGTATGTGACACATGTGGTGGGTAAACACCCTGGATGGTGTGTGTGGTCTGTGATGTGGACACCCCATGGGCCCCAATA
Source organism: Protopterus annectens (assembly GCF_019279795.1). Lineage (NCBI taxonomy): Eukaryota > Metazoa > Chordata > Ceratodontiformes > Protopteridae > Protopterus > Protopterus annectens. The sequence continues at coordinate 965,195,533 of NC_056746.1, forward strand.
TGGGCACAATGGGAACAAGCCTCCCACCCACTGCTACTCACAACAGCAGTCCACGTCCTGAAGGTGCCTGGCCTGGAGGCTGGGCAGGAGGAGCATGTTGGCCTTGTGATTGTGTACAGGGTGCCTTAGAGTGATGTAGCACATCCCACATGTGTCTGTGGACCCTGTTATGGAACAGACCCAGGACCTGACCTCAGGGGACAGGAACATGTCAGTGTGTGCCCCCAGGGGGAGACAACATCCCCTGGGTTGGTTCCACCTCATGGTATTGCTGGACTAGTACATGAGGAGGACCCATGTTGGGACACATGTGATGTGGCCAGGTAACATGGGCAGATGGGTTTGGAGAGGTGGTTCTGCTGGACAATAGTACATATACATGTTATTGTGTCACTGTTATACAACATATGTTGGTAGTAATAGTCTACACATTCCCATAACATGCCCAACAGCATGCATAGATATCCCCAATAACACAAAATGTCAGATGTGCAGTAATCACAAAGCAGCCATACCACAGGCATGTATGGAACCATAGTGGCCCTGACAATGGCATGCAGGTGAATAGTCTGTAACAGGCCAGCAATAGGTTCATAGGTTCATAGGTTCATACTAGGCTATCTGCCCAAGGGCATTTATAAGCCTAGCCCATAGTTATGTGGCTTTCGCCACCCCTTTAGTTTGAAGAAAACTATGCCTATTATTTTGCTGTGCCTCTGTCAAGCAGTGACACTGAAGTAATCCCTGGGGTATATCTGCGATCTCCCATCTATTGGTCAAGATTCCTCTTGAACAAGGCCAGCGAGGTGCTCTGCCTCACATGTACTGGGATTTTGTTCCACAGCATAGGGAGTCTCTGGGTGATGAATCTGTCCCTCCAGCACGTTCTATTAATAACTATGTCAAGGTTTAAGTCTCCCGCCCTTGTGGTTCTGAGGGATCTAGATTTTTTGAGGTGAAGCATATTCATCAAATCTGGGTTTGACATGGCCTTATATGTCAGGCACAGGTCACCTCTGAGCAAGCGGTATGCGACTGAATAGAGCTGGAGTTCTTTCAGTTGGGCAGCATAAGACATATTTTTGAGACCCTTTATCCTTTTGGTGAGGAACTTTTGGGGCCTTTCCAGCTGCTGCAGGTGTCGGTTCAGATACATTCCGAATGGGGCATTGTACTCGATCATAGGTCTAATGAGTGATGAGTACAGGGGGATGATGACCTCCCTAGATCTAGATGTGAATCCCTTCATGATCAGGTGGGCAATGTAGAAAGTTTTCCTAACTACTTTGGCAACATGAGTGTCAAACGAAAGGTTACTGTCAACCTGGGTCCCCAGATCCCTGATGACTTCTTCTGTGCTCAGTGGATTGCCACCTATATGGTAGCTAGGGGTAACCTTGTTTTTCCCTAAGGGTATGACTATGCATTTCTTGGCGTTTAACTTTAGGCCATGGCTCTGGCACCAGTTATCCGTTTCTGTGAGGCCCTTCTGAAGGATATCTGTGTCAGATGTGTTTTCGACTATGGCGCCCAGTTTGCAGTCATCTGCAAACTTTGTCAGCCATAACCCTCTTGTGTTTGCTCGTACTTTAGAAAAGTAGATGCTGAACAAGAGTGGTCCCAGGACTGAGCCTTGTGGGACACCACTTGTGACAGGCTTTGAGTCTGACATGGCGCCAGCAACTCTGACCCTGTGGGTTCTGTCACTTAGCCAATTTGCAACCCATCTTGTGATGTATGGGTTTACATTCAAGCTGATGAGTTTTTCAATGATACCTGAGTGGGGTATTGTGTCGAAAGCCTTTGCCAGGTCGAGGTAGGCTGTATGGACTGCCTTGCCCTCATCAATGGCCTTGGTGACTGTTTCGAAAAAGTCAACCAAGTTTAAAAGGCATGATCTGCCTTTGACAAAGCCAAACTGGGTTGGATCCAAAGTCTGCAAGTTCCCTATGTCTTTATTTATGAGTTCCATTATGATCCTCTCCATGGTTTTGCAGATAAGGCTTGTCAAGCTAATGGGACGGTAATTTCCAGGGTCGGTGGAGGCACCGCCTTGTGAAGTGGGACCACAGTTGCCGCGCCACTCCTTGGGCATATCCTGAGGTGAGGCTAAGATTAAACAGCTGTCCTAACTGGGTTTAATTCCTCATTGAGTTAAGTGGAGCACACAGCCGGGACACCATCCGGTCCCATGGATGCTGTGTTTTTGCCTTGGAGAGCAGTTCTCACTTGGGTGTTGGAGATGTTTGGGGGCTACAATCCTCTGGTATAGATATCTCTCCTTTTGGGGCGGGGAGAAGTTTGCACTGAACCTGTCAGCCAGTATGTTGGCAATGTGTAGGTTCAGTAACCTTCACATCATTTTGAACTAATTCTGAGCATATCTGGGAGTTTCCTCCTAGGTTTCTAACATAGCTAAAGAAGGCCTTATGATTGTCTTTTGAGTCCTTGGCGATTTTCTCTCAAAATTTGCCTTGGATGATTTTATGAGAGCTCTTAGTTTTTACTTATAATGATCAAAGGTGTCTTACCTTTCAAGGATTTTGCTCTATCTTGTAGTAGCTTCCTCCTTTGTTGTAGAGCTTGTTTATGGCTGGGGGTCCACCAGACTGGACGCTTGCCTTTGGTACAAAGAGTCTTAGTTTTGTTTGGGATTGCCTGATCCATACAGTCCTGTAGGTGCTGGTAGAAGGCATTTGTAAGTGATTCAGCGGTTTGAGTAATGTTTACCACTGGCTCAGGGGCCTTAAAGGAGACCACACTAGTTTTTAGAAGTGTGAAGTCGGCTTTTGAGAAGTTTTTCACTGTGGTCTTTTTTATTTCAGGTGTGGGCGGGATGAGGACCTCCAGCGAGATTAGTTTATGATCTGATCTCACCAGTGAGGGGTATACTTCCGGTGTTGAACATTGTGATCCCATGTTCGTGATGATGAGATCAAGTATGTTTTCTCCTCTTGTGGGGATGGTGACTAGTTGTTCCATGGCATTTGAGTTTATGAACTCCAGGAACCTTTGGGCTAGAGTGTTTGGGCTTGAGTAGTGTTCCCAGTCTATATTAGGGTAGTTGAAATCACCTAGTATGATGGTGTTTGGAGATACATTTATACCCTCCAATGTTTTCAGGAAGGCCATGTGAGGTTCCTGAGTTTGAGAGGGTGGCCTGTAACATGCTACAAATTGCAGAGCAGTCTTGCCTATGGTTAATTGCACCTGGATGGTCTCTGCTGCATCCTGCGTTGCCACCAACCTTGAGGTGTGTGTGTCCTTTATGAATATGGACACCCCCCCTCCTTTCTTGGTGTTGTCCGGATTTTGGGGCGCATGATATGAGGTGAAACCTGATAGTGCTGGGGTGCTCTCAGGAGCCTTGAACCAGGTTTCTGTCACAGCACAGACATCGATGTTCTCCATACTGAGAAGGGCCTCGAGTGCGTGCATCTTGAGATTGAGACTTCTGGCATTGAGCAGCATTACCCTTATGATAGTGTCCACACAGGAAACATGGCTACAATCACATAGCAGAAAGTGGGGTACAATACACTATCTGTCCCACTGGTAGCTAAGCTGTAGCAATACCTAATGAGTTCTGTGTACAGTTTGTTGAAACTGATATGGGGGGTGACAAAGATGTGTATTATGAACCATGGTAACCTTACTGTACGAGTTGCTCAGACCTATTTCCATCTTTATGTCTTTCAGCCAAGATGTCACATGCACACTTGCCTACCTATTCGACAGCTGAGAATGAAGTGCTTATCACACACCTGATCCAGCAGTACCCAGTGCTGTTTGACAGGGCTGCTCATGAACAGCAGGAGTGGACCACCCTGTGGAATGACCTAGTCCACAGGGTCAATGATGTCAGACTGCACAACCACACTTATGAGCAGGTCCGGCATTATTGTACTGACCTGCTTCACAATACCCATCGGCATGCTGCTGCAGTCCAGGGAGATCACCTCGCCACATGTGGAGGCCATGCCATCCATCCCCCCTGACACGTGTGGAGGAGCTCCTGGGCAGCCTTGTGGCACCTGCCTGTCCAGCCAGCCACCAACTGCTGGACACCTTTGTGGAGGTGGGTGGCACCCACACACCGGCCGAGGAGCATGCTGGTAAGGACACAGGGCACATCAGTAGACCACTGTTGCACATACATCTGCTTCAGTACAGGTAGATCATGCATATCTGACATGTCATAGATATATTGTGTTGCTGCCTAGTATTGAAAAACAGATGTCCAGATGTGGTAGTATTATGGAAGTATACCAGTGATGTATTGTAATACTGTACCCACCTTGTAGCACTGCAACAGGTGTGGCCACTGACATTGCATCTCTCACCCTCTTATGTAGGTCCCTCTGGGATACCACCAAGGCAGCAGCCTGTAGCTGCTGATTATGGTTTATGTAGATGCTTGCCAACACACTGACATGTAATGGCGATGGTATATTCCATGCACACATCTAACACACCTATCCTGAATGCTTGCTGTACATGCGCACATATTGTTGCTGTGAAATGCATGGCATCACAGAGGTGACCATGTTGGGGTATTGGAAGGGTATGTCAGACACCTGCATGATAACTAACATCCTGTCATTGCAGAATGTGTCCACAGGGAGTAACATAATGGTGGGAGACATGGCCTACAGTAGGGACATGTTCAGAACAACACCCATATACAGTGCAACACCAGTGTATATACCTGTAGGTCAATGGCAACTGCTGCAGAGATACACTATGGCATAAGGCATTACAGTAGTCTACATGATCAGCTGGGACTAGGCTGTAACAGGTGGTGCTCAGTGTTTGGGACACTGCAAAGTGACACACATGTATAGGACTTAGTTGTCATGCATCTTTAAAAAGGCGGAAGGAGGGGGGTGTCAGCATGACACACCAGTGCACTGCAGCAGGGATCTTAAGGATGCTAGGAATGGCTCTATCTGCACATAGTCAGGTTCAGGACCTGTGGCAACCATAACCCTACCCCCACAGCAATTGTGACGGCAGTGTGTGAACACCATGGGATGTGCACATGAGTAGACCTTGCAATCATGCAGAATAGGGGGACATGTGTAGGGCAGACTGAACATACACTGGCAAATGCAGATGGCCCACACTGGTATACCCCTGCCAGGTGTAGTGACTGCTGTAATACACACAACAAGAGGTGCGATAAACTGTCATGATAAGGGTGTGCACACATATGCCCACACAGTGTGTATGCATCATGGTCATCAGCCGCACACCTAGCACAATCCATAGACACTGCATGTGAAAGTGCAGGACATATGTCACATATCGAGCTCATGTACTGCTAAGATATGCAGTGAAGTGGTCCCATGGCAGATCAAGGATGGGTGCGTTAAATCAATAAAGGTGTGTACACCCCGACATAGCCACGTTATGCTCTGATGGTTGTCAGTGTAAGAGTATTGGCATGGTCATACATCATCTGCTGATGTTGAGAGCTGTGCATCAGACATCAGGCATTCACAAATGACATCTGTCCACATATCATACCAGGTATGTGTTGCTGGAAAACATAGGGGCGGTGAGCATAAAGCTGTCATAACTGACACAGTAGTACACATTCAGCAATGAGCTGTACACCTGTGAGGTGTGGTGCACAGTACATAGCAGGGTGCAGAACAGGTGCACAGAAATACTGTGTTCATGGGTCCAGTGGTATCCAGGGGAAGGGGCTTCACCTAGTGACACAACACATGCATCACACACATGTATACTGTTGCCAGCATGGCTTGACTATAGCTGCACTGCATGCTGTTGGGTACCATATGTTATGCATGTTAACAGAGGGGTAATCTGAGGACTGTGTGTACTTTCATTGTGCAACCTCACTTGTATGTGTGTGGAGGTCCTGGTGGGTAGCCAGTTTGTCTGTAGGGTAACTCTGGTGAAGTGGAGGGAGGTTGATGCATGTAGGATGCTTGTGTGCATGCATGTGTGTTTGTGTGCCTGGCCATGTATACACATGTGTGATTGTGGGGTGTTCATACAGCAGTATCTCCCTCTGGGATCATGCAGCACATGTACATGGACTGCCACATTACACACCAGGAATACCTGTCATGTGTGTAATCACAGGACAGCTGATAGTATAATATGGTCTGAAGCATGGAACAGGCATCCAGAGGGTAGGTAGACACCAGGTACACCCTTAATATCACATTCAGTAGAGAGGTCACCCACAACCCACGTATGCAGCACTACAGATGCATTGGGGTAGTGCTAGTTAACACCAGGGAGTGTATCACAATATTACAGTTGTCACATGATAGGCTGAAGGAACAGCATAACTGGCATGTACTGAGCATTACATACACATGACACACCAGTGCGTGATATTAAGGATAGAACATAGTAGCCCACACATATAGGGGCCATGCTCATGATGCCTGCACATACAGAGGGTGCATACCAAATGACAGTAGTGAGGTCATGTAAAACCACTACACACAGGTCAGGCAGGTAAAGTAGCAACAGGCCTTGTGTTGTGACCACCTGTGTAGGCATTTAGAGGACTGATATGTTAATGAGTGGTATCAATGTGTATATGTTAACAAGTGTGATGCAGGATGGAGTACCACATGGACATATATGTGGGACTGTCTGTAAAGTCATGGACAGGTAGGTATTACACAGGTGTGTGTATGTGTGTGTGTGTGTGTGTGTGTGTGTGTGTGTGTGTGTGTGTGTGTGTGTGTGTGTGTGTGTGTACTGTTAGGCAATGCTGTACATGTTTTAAAGTGCATTTATTGTTTTCCCCCACAGGTGGCGAGGTGAGTCAGGATCCCTCCTGCATGCAATCTGATGCTGGTGTCCATACAGACACCGAAGATGATGATAGTACTGTTGAGACACAGGTGGGGTTGTCAGGGGCCGACACTGCACCAACATTTGACATCCCCTTTTAGCTACCCCAACCCCGCGCACAGTTTCAGTGCCTATACACACCCCATCACTAGTGGCCATAGAGAAGGGACAGCTGGCATTCAGTGACAGTGCACAGGAAAGTGTGGTAACCATGTCTACTTTGTCTGGGTGCAGCAGGCATAGCCGGATGTCCGGCAGGGGACCACATAGGCAGTTGTCCCAGGGTGCTCATGGTAGGCCACTGGACATCATGCCCCTGGCAGAGGCAACATAGCTGGTACCAGCAGGCGCATGTTTCAGGCTGTCATGGCAGCGCAGGCACATATAGAACGTTACCACAGACAGGGCCTCAGGCTGCAGAAGGCTGCTCTCACATCTGCAAATGACAGTGCCCATGAAGTGGCTGGTGCCATCCGTGGATTAACTTGAATTCATGGATAGACGGTCTGGTGAGATGATGGCTCTCATCGACTGTGGTCTGTCTGTGCTTGAACATGTGGTGCGAGTGTGGTGATGGCTGCATGGATGTAGGCCAGCAACGCCAACAGCTGGTAGTCAACGTGGATGTGCTATGACACCAAGGGGCTCCCGTAGTGGCAGTACCAGCATCAGCACTGCGGGGGGGGGGGTGCTGTCCACACCACAGCAGGCTACGAGCATGTGGTCCTGGTCATTCCCAGGAGGGACCTGGTACCAGCAGACATTTGTCATCATCAGGTGAGAGTGGCACATCTAGGCCTGTACCTGGACCTGCCCCTGTCAGCACAGTCCACGTGTCCGTGGCTGGACTCAGTGAACTGCACAACTTGCCAGGTATGGTCTGCAGCTGTCTAGAAACACCTGTGTAGGGCAGCCACATGGCAGAACTGTGTGCATGCATACCCACACACTATGCAAACACACTTAGGGAAACCCAATACCTACACACACCACATCACCATGCCCAGCTCACCACAGTACACCCCCCACCTACACACATGGTGTCAAATGTATAGCCCATCATCGGTCTCTGGCAAACCAACACAACACCCTGTGCATATGATGATACCTGTGCCACATCCCTGTCATCCATACCATCAATGCAGGGACAGGCTGATATGGTTCTGATGCACATTGTGACTGTACTACAGTGTACCACAGTACTGCAGTGTAACATGTAAGGAGTAAAGTGTAATGCATAAACGGCAGGTAGTGTAGCCATCCAGCAATGATGCATTATAGTTGTTAGTAACACTGGTTGATTGCAGTCCCTATAATGTTATCCATGTGTGCTGTAGGTGTACATGTGTCAGCACGAGGATGGTGTGCAGTCATATTCCACAATGGGGGTATGTCACTGTGGTGACACCATGGCTGTGACATATCTTGGGTACAGTTGAACACATGTCCCACGTTACTAAAATGGTTATTGCCTTTGCCACATGGACAGGTGACCCACTGAGCCATGTATACATTACAATCTGATGTAGACCCAGCCACATACACGCACACTGTTACTTGGCAACACTGGGGCTAGACCCGTACCTAGCTATGTAGTGATACTGAAGTGTCTACAGTTTCATTCCAAATGATGGATCATTACCCAGTAAGGAGTATATACTGTGACACACCTCACACACCAGGGATACAACAGGGAGGCCTCAGTGTCCAGCTATGCCCACAGGTGTGCTTGTTGTCAGTACTACATTTAGCACTCTGCTCTTGCCTGGATTAGCACTGTCAACAGTAGTGCTGCTTTAATACACTACATGCCAGTGTGACAGCACATACCCTGGATTACTACCCCTTTATGTAACACATTCACATGGATAACAGTGCTGTACAGGTCTCATATACTTGTGTGTCCCAGACATGATACTCACACCCCTTGCTACTGTAATGGCAGTGCATAGATGCATGTATTGTACATGGCATTGCATACACTTATTGCAGATGTCATTACCCTGCTATGTTATCAGACTGGGTGGTGAGCACTGGTTATCAGGGCTAAGCCATGCTTAGTAAGTATCAACATTGCAATATAACAGCTGAGCTCATTTGCGCACTAGTCAGCGAAGCCTACACTGTGCAAGCGCCCTTACGTTTACCCATAGCTTAGCACTGCTTAGCTTCAGGCAAACACGCTTAAAGCTGCTCAAAACTGTCTTAATCACTCTGTATCTGGCAGCCCTTGTTCTGCCCAGCAACAAAATGAACAGCTCTTGAACCCAGGACCCTGTATACTGAAGTCACAGCACTTAACCACTGCGCCATGACCACTGTGAAAACTGCTGTTGTTGTACCAATATAGCTTACAATAAACATATTGAGTAGTATTGAACAATTGTCTTTAGTTCCTAAATTGTGTAGTCCTTGTTAGTAATAAACATATGTTGTTTTATCATAATATACACATAGCAGATACATATGGTGAGATACATCTGAGATGGTATACACAACAATGAGGTTTACTCATGACAGGAATGGCAAGAATGTATATATATAAAATAGGTCTATATATGTCTATATATGTCTATATGTACATACACATGTATACTCATACATATGTCTGTATACACATCTGTATAGTGGAGGGACAGATTCATAACCCAGAGGCTCCCTTCACTCTGGAATAAAACCCCAGTCCAGGTTAGGCAGAGTCCCTCATTGACTCTCTTCAAGAGGAATCTTGATGAGTGGATGGGAGATCGTAGGTTTACCCCGGGTATCACTTCTGTGTTACTGTTAGACAGAGGCACAGTATACTAACCTCGAAAAAGGGCATAGTAAAATTAATTTAAAATGGGTGGCGAAAGCCAAACACACTCTGGCTAGGCTTATAGATGCCCTAGGACAGATAGCCTAGTATGAACCTATGAACCTATGAACCTATAGTGCTACACATATATGGCCATGTGTACATCTCTATATATGGCAGCACTACAACATCCTGAAAGCCAAACATCCAGAAGACCAAACTCCTGAGACAAAACACCTGAAAACCCACACTCCTGAACACTCTGAATCTTGGAAACTCAAAACACTGTAAACACACAGGAGACTAACATGTACTATATTCCAGCTCAAGTACATACAGAAACATATTACCCATCAACTATATGCAGGGGGGGCAAGCCCCCATGTGGGGAGCTGTGCCCGCCACACCCCCTGCTACTGAAATATAGCAACACCAAGATTGCACTTTAGTACACTAAGTGCAATCTCGGAGTTGATATATTTACATAGCAGGGCATGTGGGGGATGCAGCTCCCCACATGGGGGGTGCAGGGGTCATGCCCCCCTGGTTATACTTGGAAAAGATTAATATGGATTGTGTTTTATTTGTTTCTGTATGCACTTTTGCTGGAATATAATATGTGTTGTTATCCTGTGTGTTTTCAGGATTTTGAGTTTTCAGGAGTTTGAGTTGTCAGGATTTGAAACTTTCAGGAGTTTGGTCTTCAGGATTCTGGGCTTTCAGGATTCTGTAGCACTCCCATATACATATATGTATATGTAGATATATGTATATATAGATATACGTATATGCATATATAGATATATATATATATATATATATATATATATATATATAGGTATATATGTATGCACATCCTATGTGTACAGATATGCCTAGTTATGTTGGTATACATGTAGATATCAATAACTATATGTCCATACATATCTATTCAGATATACTTACTACTGTCAATATATATGTAGATATCCATGCGTATATGTGCATATGTATCTCTATCTGTATATGTGTAGACATATATTGCTCTGTATATGTATATATATGGGTGTTTATATGTATATCTATGTACATATACATATCCATCTATGTATGTTGATATGTATATGTGTATGTATCTATATAGATGTATGGATAATTATATGTACATATATCTTCACCATATGTCCTGAAAATGGAGTGTAGCCCTACCTCAGCCCCAATAGTCTCAATTTTGTAGTGCAAGGGGATGTCAGGTATGTATAGCAGGTATATTTGTAGACTATTGCTACTGTAATAGGGATTGTCTTCACAGACGTGGTGTGTGTGGGAGGTCACATCTGCTTTTAACATGTGCACCATTGGTTACTGACAGACATCCTAAGGACATCATAGTACAGTACCAGTGCTAGCATGTAATGCTCCTGTGGACTACAGCAGAGATAATGGTCAATATATGTGGACAGTCTGACACACATTGGACAGTCCAGAAGTATACACATAACTCCTTAGTGCAAGACATGTGGACCAGTCCTGACAATGTGGATGTTAACAGCCATGTAGATGGGTATAACACGTAACTACTGGCATACATGTGGCCACATAGGTTATGCATTCACTCACCCCTGTCTGTCCTGCCACATAATAACCACTGGTACAGAGGTTCTATGGCCACATACTAACCACTAGATATTGACATACATCTGTACAGCATCCCACTGCTCTGACTGACATACACGACTGTTATGGTGGCCCAGCAGCAGTACATCTGGCAAGTATCTGGACATTGCATCTCATTGGGTAAGTACACTAAGCTGCTAGGCATGTAACAAAGCACTGTGCAGGCTACAGGCAGACTGGCACAACACTGGCCTACATTTCCTATGGGGGAATGCACATGTACCTGCATATATAGCAGGCTCTACAGGCATGCCACAGCACAGAGTAACATACATCTGTGTGAAAATGCATAACCACAACCAATGTGAACACAGCCACAGCCACATATAGTATGCTAGCGTAATATTACAGTATATGGACTATCTGTTCAACACCAACCTCATATGTGCCACTCACACACTAACCCTACATATACTGGGCCACTACACAGTGTGGTCCAATGTCTGTTTGTGGTATGGAACATATGCCTGTATGGCCCTACAAACATTTCAGCTGATAGGGTAACATACATTGTAGCAGCATGTAACATCAGATAGAACAGGACCAAAAACAATGACATCTACCACAGTCTTTACACAGGCCAAGGTACATATTAACAATATACACACTGCCAACAATCACCATAAGTACACAGACCTCAGTACTGTACACACAACCATGGAATTTCCAGGTTATGTCATCAAATATAACCCCTACTATACATAACATGTGTAGCAGTCTGATATCTCACTGGCTTTTTATCAGATATGATGTCACTAATTGTGGTGTACAGCACATATGCACCCCTTACTGCATGACATATGTACAAAGTTTGACAAGGTTGTGGCTGGAGGCACATACACAGGGCCAATATTGACATATTGCTGTGATAACCTCATACATTTATTGTTGCAACAGTGTTTGTTGCAACATATGTCCTATGAGGGATATGATGTCAGTAACTCTCACTGCTGTCACCATCTACAGACTGCAATCCTCACACTACTTTCTGCAGTTCAGAAATAGGTGCTGTGTGGGTAACACATGAAACAAAAGGCACCACACACTACCCAGTCTGCAGATGACCCTACAGATAGGGGGTTTCCTCATAAACATAGCACTGACATGGCAGGTATTAAAACATGTAGGACAGCCATATCCACACACACCCTGCTAAACCAACATTACTCCAAATGCAGTATAGCAGCACTTACAGTCTGTAGTCAGGTCAGGCACATCCCCCTCCCATGTGTTGGCCTGTTTCCACAGTGTATGTTGTTAGAGGTAAATCCCCAATCCATCTGAGATGCTGTTTGCCAAAAAAATAGAGTTTCTGCTCACAGTGAATGAAAGGCCCAACACCATCATGATGTTCCTAGATATTGGAGTTTGTTTCCATGCAGTTGGCTATGGGAATGTTACCACAGCTGTTCCACATGCAATCAGCTAGAGAAGGGCTGCAATTCGTGAAGAGGCCATCAGCTGATAATGAGCATCACTTAAAATATACATGCTGCTGCCTAAGCAAAGCAGGTGTAAGTCTCCACATCCACCAGAGAGGGAGTTTGAGAGGCAGACAGAGGCAAAGAAAAGTCAGGGAGGGGTGGGAGAGTAAAACTTAAGCATGTTTGTGTCACACACCTACCGGAACAGGGTATCATACCCCTGATGACTATGTAGTGCTATCACATGCCCATGCAGTTATTGGATGCACCACATAAGTTACCTGTTGAGCAGCCCTCAGAACATGTATGTGATGGTGAGTGACGTCTGCAACAGGGATATGGTAGCTATGCAGTAGGTGTAGTGCACGTGCTTGTCCCCATGAACAGGTATCAGCATCAACACAGTCACACTCTCACATGGATGCACACACATTGACACACTTGGCAGGGCCAGGAATACAACTCATAACTAGTGGGATTGCCACAACACAGTACTGTGCAGGTATCACATGCACCACAGGGGTCATACAGAAGTTATATGAGCAAAGCGTATGTGGAGGTGTCTAACATCAGACAGCATGCTTCAGTATGCCAATGGGGGTTGTAGTGACTGCATATGTGGTCATACGTATCATACAACACACACACACACACACACACACACACACACACACACACACACACACACACACACACAGGTACCAGTACTGGCATGCATGGGCGCATTGCTTCACGGGTGTGTTGTGGTCAACGGTGCCAGATGGCTATACCAGGCTAGGTGAAAGGTATACCTTGGCCTCAGGCCACATGACAATGGTCTGCATTGTGGCTCAGGGGTGTAGTGTCTGGAGTTGCCCACACAGATGGGTATTGTATTCACCATCCAGTCACCTGGGTGACTATTGCGTTTGGCCAATGCTGTGCATTGCTTGCCCTGTATGTGTTCCTTAGTCCATGACATGGACAGTGTCTGAGATGTGCACACCTCCCACCTGCATGTACAGTGACATGTGGAACTGTACCTGGGGTGTCTGGCCCATGTTGTGTACACAGATTGTTATCATCAGATGTGCCAGTCTGGGCCTCATGTGGCAGGAACTGTTAATGGACAGCAGGTTGACCCTGCACCTACATTAATAGCATGATACCAGGTATACCCTGGTGTCAGTGGCATCTGTCCATACAGGACTTGTGTTTCAGGCATGGTATGTCCTCTGTGGGTCACATTTGATGGCACCACAGGTGTTGCAGGTGTCCAGTGGGGAACATGGAGAGGTGCAATGTCAGCATGTACATGCCTATTGGACTGATGGACAGAGTGCCATGCCCACTGTAGCCCACTGCAATCACACCATGGTTGCTATCAGTGGGCAATATGCAGGGTACTACCAACATAAAGGCTCTTGCCTAGGCAAGTGTGTGTGTGTGTGTGTGTGTATTAGACATGGGTTGAGAGTGTTCCCTGGGTAATACAAGGGTTGCTAACTTTGAACAGCTGACATTGATGTCACATGTAGGGATATGGATTTGCATCCCAGCCTCTTGGCTATTTCACATTTGTTATCCTTGTACGATGGACATTGTGATATATACCTGGGCCAACATATAAGAAGTTTGCAAAACTCACTCCACATTAAGTCCAGTTGTTACACACTCGCAACCATCTCCACACAGGATATGAATGAAAAACACAGACACAGACACACACACCTGTCATGTCTGGGTTTAGAACTCCTACCTAATTAGTATATTACACTGCAGCACTATGCAGTTATAGGATGCTCCATGGTGATTACTGGAGTACTCCTTCCCCAAAAGTGTATTTCACACTGACTGACATCAGCAGGATTGCCAAAGTAGGGCATTTGAATTGTAATGAGTGTGAGTAGCCTAAAATGCATTGCTCCCTACACAGACATGGACACACACACAAAACATCCACAACTGACATGTGTGGGGATAGAACCCCTACCAGAGGTCTATATCACACTACAGCATGATGCTGTTATAGGATGCACCACAGGGATTGCTGGGGTGCCCTTTCTCCAAACTTGTATTTCAGAGTGAATGACATCAGCAGAATTGCCAAAGTATGGCATTTGAATTGTACTGAGTGTGAGTAGCCTAAAATGCATTGCTCCCTACACAGACATAGACACACACAAAACATCCACAACTGCATGTGTGAGGATAGAAACCCTACCAGAGTTTTACATCACATTACAGCATGATGCTACTATAGGATGTACCACGCATATTGCTGAAGTGCCCCTTCTTCAAAGGTGTATTTCACAGTGAATGACAACAGCAGGATTGCCAAAGTAGGGCATTTGAATTGTACTGAATCTGAGTAGCCTAAAATGCATTGCTCCCTACACAGACATAAAAACACACACAAAACATCCACAACTGCCATGTGTGAGGATAAAACTCCTACCAGAGTTCTATATCACACTACAGCATATAAGACACACTTCAGGGATTGCTGAAGTGCCCCTTCCCCAAAGGTGTATTTCACAGTGAATGACATCAGCAGGATTGCCAAAATAAAGCATTTGAGTTGTACTGAGTGTGACTAGCCTAAAACGCATAGCTCTCTACACAGACAGAGACACACAAACATGCACAGTTGCCATGTCTGGGATTAGAACTCCTATCTAACTAGTTCATCACACTACAGCAGGACTCAGTTATAGGACAAATCACGGAGATTACTGGGCTACAGCTTTCCAAAAGCTGTATTTCACAGAGGATGACATCAGCAGCCTTGTCAATGTAGGGCATTTGCATTGTAGTGAGTGTGACACACAGATACACACACACACACACACACACACACACACACACACACACACACACACACACACACACACACACACACACACACACACACAAAACTAGTTCATCACACAACAGCAGTACACAGTTATAGAACACGCCACAGAGATTACTGGTTACAAATTTCCCAAAGGTGTATTTCAAGTATTTCAAGGTGGATTACATCAGCAGCCTTGCCAAAGTAGGGCATTTGAATTGTAGGGAGTGTGACTAGCCTAAAAAGCATTGCTCTCTAAACAGACAGGGACACACACACACACACACACACACACACACACACACACACACACACACACACACACACACACACACACACACACACACACACACACACACACTCACACACACACAGACACAGTTGCCAAGTCTGGGGTTAGAACTCCTACCTATTTTATCACACTACAGCAGTATGCAGTTATGAGATGCACTATGGAGATTAGGCTACAACCTTCCCAGAGGTGTATTTCAAGGTGGATGACATCAGGAGCCTTGCCAAAGTAGGGCATTTGAACTGTAGTGCATGTGAGTAGCCTAAAAATCATCGCTCTCTACACAGACAGAGACAGACACACACACACACACAAACACACACACACACACACACACACACACACACACACACACACACACACACACACACACACACACACAGTTAGCAAGTCTGGGATTAGAACTCCTACCTATTTTATCACACTACAGCAGTACACAGTTATAGGACACGCCATGCAGACTACTGGACTACAACTTTCCCAGAGGTGTATTTCAAGGTGGGTGACATCAGCAGCCTTGCCAAATTAGGGCATTTGAATTGTAGGGAGTGTGACTAGCCTAAAAAGCATTGCTCTCTACACAGAGACAGACACACACACAATTGCCATGTATGGGATTGGAACTCCCACCTAACTAGTTTATCACATTACAGCAGTACGCAGTTATAGGCCACGCCATGGAAATTACTGGGCTACAACATTCCCAAAGGTGTATTTCACAGTAGATGACCTCAGCAGGTGTCATAATAGGTCATGGGGAGGGCCGTGTGTGTGCATGGGCCATAACCCATTCATCTAGAGTTTGACACATCACATGCGGGCACATGCAATGTCATATTCCACAGGTACATGTATACAGCTGCTAGATGACTACTTCCTTGTACAGTCATGTTGCACAGCTAGCACTTGCACCACATAGCCTGTAATATTGACAGATACCTGTAGCTAGTATCTAAAGTGAGTGACACTGGAACCTCATGTGGTTGTAGCCCTTTGGCTTTGTGCTGGGTGGGACAGGCCTGGTTTGCTCCTTGTCACTGTCACCCTCTTCCACACATCTATGTATGTCTACTTTTGGCTTATTATAGTGTGTTGTCCTTGGATATATGTCTGTATTCCTATCCACTGTGTGTGCAAAGCATGAGTGGTGCACACTGAGGAGTGTCTGCATTAACATCTGCGACTGCCATATATGTCTGGTCCACTGTTGTTTGCAGACATGGCCTTCACTTATTTAAGTGTGTGAGCATGCCCAGTATGCCCGTCTGTATTGAATGTGTGTATCGAGTCCAGGTAGTTTGTACTGTGGTGCAGACCTTTGTGTTGTACACCTACAGGTAACATACTGTTTCTGCAGGGTATCCTTTGATCAATTGGCAATATGGGGACAGACTGTGCAGGGGATAGTGTGTACTGTAGGTGATTGTGTCTGTGCTGCTTCAGCTGCATGGTACTGCTGTTAGCAGAGATATTCAGACATGTGTACTGTTATACACAGTGATGTTGTCTTTCCTCATATACTGTCAGGTGGACATTCATGCGGTTTACCTTTGAAAACTTGAAACGCACATTGTCGAAAGACAATTGTGCAGAAGTATGTTTTCAGGTTTTCAGATACCCGAATAGAAATGCAGCGAATGTGCAATGAGTGAATGCACATTAACATTCGCTCATTGCAGATTTGGCATTTTGGGTGCGGAGTGTACTATAGTGGGGATTGGGAAGTGGACCCTTTCCCCACTGTAGTGCGACCTCGGAGTTAGAATAATAAGGTAGGGGGGATGTGGGGGGTGTAGGGGGGCTTGCCCCCCTGCATTATGATCTGTATTCATAGTTGTAGTTCAAAAATCAGTGAATTTGGTTTTCGATTTGCTGATTTTCGAACATTGGTGCAGTTCGTAGTGACTGTTTTCGTCATTCTGTTTCACACAAAGGGTCGTTCGGATAGTTGATTTTCAACTATTCAAAGGTAAACCCATTCTTACTCACAGTGATGTCTTGGGGGACAGGGGTGACTGCAGCTGTGTCCAGTATTGTGGGCAGACACCTATGTATTCATGATAAGTTATGCCATCCTGGAGGGGGAGCTGCAGACACTTGGTGCTGGGTTTGTGCATCTGGTTCAGCACCTTGATACAGTGAGGCAGAGGATCCCATACTTGTACACCCATCAACATGACAGTATGGGCTTATCTTGCTGTGGCAATGCCTCACAGCTGTACAGATTTGCACAGGTTAGCCAGGGGCAGGGGCCATGGGTCAGGACATTTACCCTATTGTGGTGTACGGGCAGGTGTGTAGCCACCCATGTATGTGTTTGCAGCCAGGGATAGTGTGTGCATAAAGCTTGGTGTCGGACCCTGCACATTCCATGCTGCCAGTGCTCCCACCCCTCCCCTCTGTTATTCTAACCTCTTCCATACATTATGCATACATTCTCTGATACATTCCCTAAGGGTATCACTCCATCACAGATGTGTGTTAGTGTTGATCCACACTTCATGCAGTGGGACATGGTGGACCTGTTACTGTGGTTTGTCCACATGGTCTTGCATATGGCTTATCTGGAGTGTGTTATGTTGTTATTTGGGTGTCCATGACATAACATGCATTGGCAGTACGTGTGAGACACAGGCCTTTGGCAAATGCCTGTGGGGCATTAGGTGTTGCTGCATGCCAGATGTGGCAGACCATTGCATTCTGTCAGTCCTACAGTCCCAGACCACCATACAGTATATTCCACTGGGGTGACAGGGTAGGTGTGATAGGTGTTCATGCCAATACCTTCTAACAGTTTTGCTCAGGTGGTGTGGATGTTGGCAGGATGCTACCTACAGCTAGGAACACACCTGCATGGGACACCTGCACTGCATGCTGCTGTCTTCCAATATCGTCATATACAGGTGGGGCCTTACTGTACCCATTCCCCACAGTAGGGATATGACCAGAGAGGTGCCTGTGGATGGTGTTTGCATGAGCTTGGTGCACGTGTGCTATGGACACTACTTGTATCTGACATACAGATATGCATTGGGCATTCCAATTATGCATGCATGTGCAGATACATCAGCTGTTTACCAATACATCTGTCCTACCTCCTTTGTGATCTGTGAGTGTTTGGGCAGACGACACCAGTGTCCCCTACTACAGGACCAGATAATATGATGCATACCTGTATGTACTTTTCCAAGGGTGTGTCCATTTCACAGTGACACAATATATACTGTATGTTTGGGGTACTTTCCCCTGTGTACTGCTTGTATATCTAGCCTAACAGCCATGCCATGTCAGTCTTTCAGATGGTGACACTTATTACCACCATACATTTGCAATGGCTTGCTGCTAGCTTGTGTTATACTGATGGGTATTGTGTATGGCACTGCAGTTGTTAGGACTTGTCCCTGTCATCAGCGGTAGTGGGCAACCGCCACCAGGTCTTACCTCAACATGCATACATACCGATCACTCTCACACAATATGGGACACACACCAAGCTAACACACACATGCCTGCATATTGTGCAGATGCTATAAACTCTCCTGCTACCTTGGCTACCTCTGTGCATCTGTGCTCCACTGGTATTATACCTACACATACATGTTACTACATTTCTACATAGGGTTGTTGGGGGGGGATCTGACTGTTATGATGTGTGTACATCAGATTGGGGGGGGGCACACCAGACCGTTACTACATAAATAAATAGGGTTGGGGGGAGCACACCTGACTATTTCTACATTCCTACACAGGATTGAGGGGCACACTTGACTATTCTACATTTCTACACAGGATTGGTGGGGGCACACCTGAGTGTTACTACATTTCTACACAGGATTGGGGGGCACACCTGACTATTTCTACATTTCTACGTAGGCTTGGGGGGGCACACCTGACTGTTATTACATTTCTACGTAGGATGGGGGGGGCACACCTGACACTTGTACACATTTGCTATGACTGTACTAGTATGTCAGGTACTCCATTTCATTCTGTATTCTAACCTATCATGCTGACTAGAGGCATATCAGTGTACTACAGGTCTTAGCTTTGACTGACCTACATATTAGTTTCTGACTTCCTACCCTTCAGAACTAATGTCCCACTGCCTGACCTGCTGTAGTCTGTCTGTGTAGGCTGGGGGCGGTTACCCATAGGCATCATTCAGAGGCCATAGCACAGCCTTTGTTTGTGTTTGTCTACACCTGTCCTGCTGGCTGTGACTGCTGTTGGGTATGTGAACCCCCCCTGACTGGCATGTGTGAGGCACTTACCTTGGGGGTGTCCCAGTACTGAGGGTGGTGCTGCAGGGCTGCCTATGTCAGATGCACATAGTACACTCCCTACACATGGTTGAGCACAGGTAGTGTCATGTTTGGCATCCCTTTTACTGTATGTGAGAGTCAGAGAGAGGTGTTATTCCCTGGGTCCCTCCTGTGTCAGTGTATGTGTTATGCATTGTCTCTTTGCCAAGGCCAGGGCATACTGGGCATGCCTCCTTCTGCCTACTGGGGCAGGCTCAGGTTGTTCCTCCTCCATGTCACTCTGTGCCTGTGAAGGCCTTGGCAATGGTGGAGGGCTGTGTGGCCCTGCCCTGTGCTGCTCCTGCTGCAGCTGTTCCCACAGGATCATATTGTGTAGCATGGCACATTCAATGACAATTTGGGTACATGTAGCTGGTGAGTACTGCAAGGCTCCACCGGATGTGTCCCTGCACCGGAACTGTGACTTGAGCATCCCAAATACATGCTCTACTATGATTCTGGTCTGTGCGTGTGCCTCATTATGGAGTTCTTGTTCAGGTGTGCATTTCTGATGGGTGCCACCAGCCACGGCTCCAGTGCATATCCAGCATCCCCCACTAGATGACTGAGAGGGATGTCCCCATTGGCAAATCTCTGGTACAGCTGTGTCAGATGCCAGATGTGGGAATCGTGATAGCTTCCAGAGCAGCCAGCACAAACATTCATTATTATGTCCTGGGCATTGCACACCACCTGGCAGATGATGGAGGGGAAGCCCTTGCAGTTAATATAGACCCTACCCCGCTCACCAGATGGTGCTTTGATGCATATGTGCATGCAGTCTATAGCACCCACTACCTCAGGGTATTCTGCTATTTGGTGGAACAGTTGCATATTGCTGGCCAATGCCTCACGGGTGTTGGGAAAATATACATGCTCACTGGCATGTGCTGACATGGCATCTAGGAACTGGTGGAGTACCCTGGATGCTGATGCCTGTGAGATCCCCATCATATCCCCAGTTGGCCTTTGGAAGATACTTGTAGCTAGTATTCTTAGGCCTACACATACCTTGGTATCCACTGGAATGGGTTCCCCTCTGTTAGTTCGTTGTGTCAGGCATGGCTGGCACAGCTCAACAATTTGCTGTAGGAGGTCCCTGTCCACCCTATAGCTCTCCACTATCTCCAGCTCATGTAGCCCCCTGGTAGGTTACCCTGGGTCTGTACACTCTTCTCCATCTCCTCACTGTGGGTTGGTCGACAGCATTGACATCCTCACCACCCTCAGCCTCTTCCACAAGTTGTTGTATGATAGATATTGCAGCCCCTATCATTTTGTTGTTTTGTTTATTAAAGGATCCCCACTTGTATACACCGGTGGTGTAGAGTATGGGAAAAAACAGAGGGAAAGGTGTTTGCATGGTTTATAGTAGTGTTCTGGGCTGGGCTGGTCTGCTGCCTGTATAATTAGCTGATTCTGATACATTTCAACTGCCAGCTACGCTAGTTCTACTAGATTATCTTCCTACCACTGTTTTCCCTTTCCATTGCCTTCCTGTTTAAGCCCAGGGTCATGCCACACAGACAGAGTGCTCAATTGTGCACACTGCTTCTATTTCCTGGTTTAACTTTTTTTTCTCTTTAAAACCCGGTGCGAGGCGCGCACACCCACTTAGGCAATGTAATGAGTGTTCGGCAGCAATGAAAGAGTATCTTTGAATCTTTGAAACCCTTCCTTAGTGCAAGGGGTTAAAAACATTAATTTCTATTTTTATTAATTTATATAATATATATATATATATATATATATATATATATATATATATATATATATATATATATATAAAGTGGTACTTGACACTTCATTGTTACACCTGAGATATGACCTCCTGGTATTGTTTTATTTTATTAAATAGTAGTTTCCTCACTGTGAGAAGCATTTCTATGATTTTTATAGATGTTTTTTAGCATTCTATATATACATATATATTTTTACTATATGACGCAAAATGCTAGATAGTTGTTTTCCATAGTGTTCTTTATAGAGGTTTTATATTACTTATGGTCCTTCCATATAATGTTATTTATATACATGTTTTGTATTGTTTTATGTGCATATTGTTTTATTGTTTGATGTGCACAAGGATGTTTGGAGCAGTTTTTCAGATATTTATGTCAAAGTTAGTTTCATGAGTTTCTATGAGAATGTATATACATATATATGTTTTTTGATTTATTGCTTCACCATTTAACATGATTTTACTATAATGTGTAAATAACATATATATGAAATAGTTTGTTTTAACTGTTGATTTCATTTAGTAATTAATGTCAGGAAAATTTTTTTTTTAAGATAGTGTTTTTTTAAGATAGTGATTCTATTTGTTTTTAAATAAATGAGCCTATAGGTGATTGGTGCATTGTTGATTGAAGGTGCTATTTAAATGTAAGAATAAGTTGGTGCACTAACAGATGATGAAGCATTCTATTGGAATGTGAAAGCGCTTACTGAGAACTAGGAACATTCTGTTACTTATATGTATATGTTTTTTATACAATAAACAGTCAAACGAACGACGGTCAGCTTCTTATTGTCATGGTGTGCCACAGAGAGTTTTTCTGTAGATTTTTTTAACATAATAAAGATACATGCTTTCATTTTAAACAAATCACACAAAACAGAGACTTCATCAGATCTATAAAACACAATTACCCATCTCTAGTTAAACCATAGTCACAGTCATGTGACCAGTTTAAAACCTGTTTTTGTTTTTTTAAATACCTTTTAAAATTAACACTATTATTAAAATCTTCCCAAGGATACAGAAACAACCCAGTGCTGGCAGTAGGAGCAGTGGTAAAAAGGTATTGTTTCCGTGATGTAATGGTTGCAATTCAGAGAAATGTTAGCCACAATGAGGAAAGACCTCATAACTGGCTAAATTGGCATCTCTGAATCTCAGTTAATTGCTGCCAGTGTTAATCAGCACTTTCCTGTAGTAGTTAACAGTGGTATCCTTTCAATTTTGTTGGTACAGGTACCCGCTCACTCTCCCACACACATGCACACCATCAAACACACAGCCACACACACCTCTTACATGTTCTTGAATTATTAGAGTGGCCCCAGTGTATCCTATTTGTCCCTGTCCTTGTAAATCAGGGATCCTTACAGTCAGTAAATAATGGCATATATTAAATTTTCATTCTTTTGTAGTGTTTGTAGACTGCATAGTGATGCTAGAGCTATTGCTGTAATCAATTTTTAAATGAGTCTCATTAATAGTTTAAATAATCTACCAGATGTCATCTAGTGTTCCTTTTGACGTCATAATGATGCCTGCCCCCACTGTCCCTTGTGACTCATGAACTGTTGCGAGAATTGGCTCTTGCCAGAAATTACAACTTCATACTTCTTTTTATGTAAAAAGATACCTACCTGTACTAAAATACTAATTAGTGTAGTGATTTAAACACTTGCTTTTTGTGTAAAGGCTGCAAAATTTAAAATTGCTTCCACTTTCACTTTCCATGGTTGTTTTATTTTTAAGCACACAAGTAATATTTTCAAGTGTACATGGTGTCTAGTTGTGGCCAAGTAAACTAATATCCTCAACTGAGATGAGGGGGGGTGCAGGATTTGAATTCTTTTGGTACCTTCATGGCATGTTATTTAGAGTATCCCTGGTGTCTGGTGGTGACCCTTACTGTCTTTGTTGTTTAATTAGTTGTCTTTAAGGCAAGATGTTAAGAGTTACACCTAGTGTCTAGTGTTCCCTGGCTCATGTTTTGTTAAGTAGGCATGAAGTAAATAGTTATCTCTGGTTTCTAGTTTTTCTCTAAATCCGTGTTGTTTTTATTAGTTTTTGTTTCTATGTGGTAGTAAAGCATGATATACAGAGTATCCCTGGTGTCTATTGTTTTCCTCTCAATGATAGTTTGCTCATTAGTGTAGACCGCATACCTCTCAACCGCCTAGATTTTCACAGAACATAGATTTTTGGCTCATGTTTTTGGTCTGTTCCTCATAAAATCTGTAGTTTTCCGACAAATCATTGGGATGATCTGAGGATTGAAGCCATTGAAAGACATACATTTAACTTTTAAGACTTCAAATCTTTCAGAAAATGCATGTTAAAACAAACCCTCTGATTCTATCAACTTTATAAGTTTATAAAGAGCGATATTTAAAATCTGTCCCTATTTTTGGGCCTTTGTCCCTCATTTTGCCAGGCTTTATCCAGATTTCTTGCTCTAAGAGGTTGAGAAGTATGGTCTAGGGGAGTGTGCAGATATGACAGCACCCTCACATACTTTCACACACACTCACACATGCTGTCAAACACATACACACACTTGCAGACATGCACACTCACCTGAACACTACCTACCCACTAAACTACCTGGCGCTTACTTCTACTGTGATGTTGAACTCAAGTATTTGGCTGTGCTCATTATCATGAGTGGCCAGGAGATGATGTGTTAGTTTAAGCAGCCAAGCACTTGATGACCCCCAGAGTCATTCCTGTTGGTACCATGGACCAGCACTTCCTCACAACTTCTGTAGCTAGCCTGGTTGTGATGGGTACCATGATACAGTGTAAAAATTGTCTTATGCTGATTGATGATCATCTATTATTTAAACAGTGCAACACAGAGTGTGAGAGATGTACATATATAAATATCCTTGGAGGCAGACATCTCACACATAGTAAACTCAGTCACCAAAATCACTGCACCTCTTCAAGGCCATTACAAAACACATAATCCACCATATGATGAGGTTCTACATATTAAATTGTCTAAACCTCAAAGACCTTCAAAACACACAACAGGCACAAAGCACACTCATTATATTAAACCTACATCTTCATATAGTACAAGGAGTCCCAAAGTCACAGATGCTGAGCCTGTAAGGCAACTGCAGCCCAACCAAACATTCTTGGTATCGGTAACTCCACTGTAAGGCATATAGATGGGCATCTTACCAGGCTGAGAAAGGAAAGAGTGACTGTTATTTGTTTATCTGGTGCCTGGATCCATCAGATCACAGATGCACTCAAGTCATTGAACAAGTACCAGTGTGACTCTGTAATAATTCATGCTAGTATCAATGACTTGAGGTGTACATACCTCCCTGATTATATAAAGTGAGACATGATGGAGCTCTCAGGCTATGTGTCTAAGGCAGGTATGAGCCTAGCAGTGAGCAGCATTTTACCTTCTCCAAGAATGATGCTCCAACATGAGCAAAAAACAATTGACTTCAATAACTGGCTTAGTTTTTGGTATCATTCAAGTATTTGTCAGCCTGGGAGGATATGCTCGACAGACCATGCTGCTTTGCCAGGGATGGCCTGTATCTGTCCCCTCTAGGGTTTTGATTATTGGCAAAGACATTGTCCATCCCCATCGTGCCTTATTTATGCAATGTTAATCTGATAAACCTACCAACATAACGAAACAAGCAAAGGAAAATATGACAGTATTACTGATCAATGCTAGTAGCCTGTACAAGAACCTATTCCTACAAGCCCTTTATATCCTAGAAGACATTGATATCTGTGGAGTTACTGAGACTTGGTTTAAAATAACAAACAGCACTCTGGCTTTACAGGAATACAATGTCTTCCACACATTTAGACCAGCTACTCTGCAGGAGGGGAATAAAGATGAAGGTGTATCAATTTACATTCAGAAGAGACTCATATTAAGGCTGTTAAAGCAGTATGATGTACTAGAGCCTTTTTATGTCCAAATAACCATCCAAAAGGTCCTGTACCATATATTAGTTAGCTATAGAACTCCCTCTATGAGAAAGAAAGCCCCAATGCCTATCTACAGGAACTAGAATCACTCAGTATTAAACCCAGTACTGTTTTCCTAGGTGAGCTAAGCTATCCAGCTATAGACTGGGAAACCTTCAACATCACCAGTGCACAAACACAGAGATTTCTGAACTTTGTCGATACAAATGCACTAGAACAGTTAGTCAGACTACCTATTGGGGGAATAATATCTTGAATCTTGTCCTGATTAATATGGAAGCATCATGCACCATCCCTTGTTTATCTTCATCACTTTTTAAATCTGACCATAAAGCAGTCTCCTTCTAAACAAAACTGAAACCAAAGATCCATTCCAGCCAAGGAACTTTTTGAAATTTAAGACAAAGTACCTACTCCTAAGTAATACATTGGCAAGTTTCAAATTCCCACCAAACCCAGTTAACTCCACTGAATATGCAGAAATGTACACTATCACACCATACCAGCATATAAACAGCTGCATAGATGCATCTGTACCTTGTAGGAACAAGTACAGGGCAAACCCTGGAAACAAGCCAACATTGTGGAACCATAATATCAGCAAGCTTTATAATAAAAGTAAAATAATTTTGACAAAAAGTAAGAAGAGCAATTCCCAGAATGTTAGAGCCTTTTTTACTGAAATAAACAACTCAGGAGCTTAATAGAATCTATCAAAGCCAAGTTTGAGGCTGAAATATCTACCCAAACCAAAGGCAATCACAAGGTGTTTTTTATTATATTCGTAATCTCAAAACAATGCACTGAGCTGGTTGTGAATGATGTTACCTGCACTGAGGGTGAAGATATAGTGAACTTAATGGACAATAAATGTAGCTCTAACTACTCCTCTCCATGCTCCATCTATCCCTCAAGATAGACTTAAAACTGGCTTAACTCTAGCTATCACACAAGACCAAGTCCTAAAAGTGCCATCAAAAGCTAAAAATACTGCATCAATGGGTCCTGGCAATATCATTGGATGCATCTTAAATAACATGATTTAGCCACACCCCTAACAACACTGTTCAATCTCAGCCTCCATACAGGTTTTGTATCAATTGAATGGAGAACAGCTACATTCATTCCCCTGCATAAAGGAGGACCTTCCACAGACCCAGGCAATTACAGACCCATAAGTCATGGAAAGACCTATCATGGAATTAATAAATCAGGACATAGGAAACCTCCAAACAATGGATGTGTCTCAGTTTAGAGTCATCAAGGGCAGGTTACAGTTCCTCAGCATGCCAGATTTTTTGAAAAGGTCACCAAAGCAATGGATGAAGGCAGAATGGTACACACTGCATATCTTGACCTGGCCAAAGCTTTTGACATAATTCCCAACTCAGGCATAGTAGAAAAGCTAAATAAACTGGGAATAACACCCTATGTCACTCACTGGATTGCCAACTGGCTCAGAGGTAGCACACAGATAATCAAAATAGGGGAAGTTACCTGCACAAAGAGACCAGTCACCAGTGGAGTCCCCCAGGGTCTGTGCTGGGTCCTCTCTTGTTTGGCATCTACTTTTCTGGAGTAAAAGTCAATATCAAAAGGTTCTGGCTCACAAAGTTTGCAGACGGCTGTAAGCTGAGAGCAGTCATTGAATCCCCAGATTACTTAACCATCCTGCAGGAAGGTTTGTCTCAAATAAATAACTAGTGTCAAATCATGGTCTAAAACTACATGCCAAAAAATGCATTATTGCACCCTTTGGGAAATCATTTACCCCAGGGAACTACTACATTGACATTATGCCCCTAACAGTTGACACAGTTGTTTGGGATTTGGGAACTTATGTGGATAATGACCTAACTTTTGACCAGCATATATCTATTGTTATAAGAAAGTCCTTCTATATTGCACAGCTTATAAACAAAGGGATTGTGTCTAGATCTAGCAATGTCATTGGCCCCCTTTACTCAGCCCTTATTATGCCAATCATCGAATATAATGCCGCCTTTGGCATCTATCTATCCAGACATATGCAACAACTGGAACGCACACAGAAATATCTTAGTAAAATGATACAAGGCCTAAACTACATGTCCTACATGGCCCAACACAGAGTCCTATCATACTACAGACTGCTGAGAGTTGACCTGTGTCTGGCATACAAGCCATTCTCCAACCCATTACCAATGGATTTACTGCACATCATCAAGTCAAATGGCATCAGAAAAATTAGGTCTAGGGATCTAAACTTCTTCTACAATGTCAACTGAATGGTTTGGGTGAAGAGGTATATTTCACATACGATACTGCTGCTGTGTAACAGACTCCCCATCCACATAAAACAAGATTCATCCTTGTCCATTTTCAAGTGCATCTTATATCTATGGATGATAAACAGAAAATTTATCCTTAGACTGTTCTCTTTACTACTAACAGACAGAGGAAGTTGCTAAATGTTTTATCCCATGCATGGGTCCCCCTCAAATTATCTATTGTATAATCCCTGTTATTATTAATAGGGAAAATAGGGAAAATATATAATTATTGACCACTGGATGGATAAGGCCAAATCTCTAACCTAATTAGTAGGTTAGTTCAACCACAAAAAGGGAAACTGGCTAGGTTTAAAATGGCCTGCAAGTGCAGCTAGGCTTGTACTTACCTATGTACCTATGAACCTATAAAAGGACAATAAAAGAGTACCTTAGAATAAAAGTCATAGGTGCACAGAAATGTTTTTTTCCCCAGAAAGCCATTATTAAATTTGCAAAATAAGGGGCCAAACTGGCCCCCACTGCCATACCTCTAATTTGTTGGAAGTAACTTTTCTTGAAAAGGAAATAATTATTTTTATTACTATATGTATGCAGTCCCTATATATTTTTTCTCTTACCTTGTAACTCTTTACTGTCCAACAAAATGCAACATGCTCATTCATTACCTATGTCATGGAGTATAACTGTATGCAAAGATTTTATATCCACCAAAACAAAAAAAAACATCCTCTTGTACTGAGATCTTAGTAATCTTTAAAAATAAAATTACATAAAAGGGGCATGCTGTGACAGCATCTTTAAGAGCTTCATATACAAATCTAGAAATATATTCCAGTTCTGGAACTTTTGAGGTCATAATAGGTTTTAATTGGGGGTGGGGGTAGGGGTGGGGTTGAACTATTCTTATGGATCTTGGAAAACCAAAAATCACCCCAGTGGAGGAGTCCACATTAAGAAAAAAACATACATTTCCTTGGTGATGATCCCCATTGTGAAGTTTTCATTTAACTAACAATCAGTTCTTTTACATATAATTTATGGACATTTCCTTATAAAAGTCTCCACCAGCTAATTATTTCATCATCTTGTGATAATCAACAGCATTTATAATGACAGTGGCTTCACTCCTGTCAGTCTTCATTATATAGATTGACCTTAACTCTCAAAAATTTCTTTCCTTCTGGATTAAATTGTGAAACCTCACTCTTAGGTCTACCATAATTCCTAATAACTACTTCATATGTACTATAACATAATTGAATAATAGGATGTGGAGGAGGGATTAAATTAACTTATTTTTACTACAATATTATTAACATTGACATTGCTATTAGTTTTAAACATTCCTGGTAGAACACTTTAAACTGTTATAGTGTCGACTAAATTATTTATAGTAGAGGGCAAAATGAGGAAACATTTTATATAATTTTGTAGTCTTCTAACATTGCATTCTTACTAGATAAAATAATATATCTTAAAACACATGGCATCCTTACTGCCTTCTTTTGAAGTGGTGATTGATGAATATTAGGTCCCAAACTCTGTTTTACTATTTCCATCAATGATCTGTTGTATTGCCTCATGTTAGGACTATGCTTGTTGTTTTCTGGCCATTTCACCCTGTAGAATGGATGAGAATTGTTCAATTCCCTTTCCATTCTGAATTGCATTATGCTTTACTGGGAAGTCTTGTTGCACTGATGATTGCGATATTTCTGGTTCCATTCCACTGTCTGGGTGATGCTCTCAAAACCTGGTTGGTTTGAACAGGAGAATTTGTTAAAATGTCTTCCATTTTTATTGGTGTGCTTGCACTTCCATCATCCATTTTGGAGGAAGCTGATTGCCTTTGGTCCTTAAAACCCTCAGTAACTTTTTTGTAGTCACTAATATCCATTTGGCCACAACTGAAGATTGCGGCTCATTATTCTCGATTGTATAGATAGACAAATTCTAAGCACTTCTGCTACTGGTCTGTTTTGAGCTCCAGGAAGAGCAGTACAAGTTTGGCTGCCTTGATGAATACCATGAAGATCAAAGTAGTATGTCTACCAGTTAAAGGCTGGTTAAGTGCAGTTCCCTGAATGACTAGTGAAAATGAGTGCTATATTTTTAAAGCCAATAAATCCAAAATCACGGAAGCAGTCCACCAGCGATGATCAAACACTTTATTACAGGTACGAAAAAAACAAATCACAGTAAACGTAAACGCTATTAAAATACACAAGTGCGTTTTCGTCTCCACAACCATGTAAGACTTCATCAGACAAAAAGGTAATGTTTGAAAACACCTAATATACTCTCATGTGGTCTGTACCAGCCAATAAAGTTCATTAGATAATAATTAACATTAAAAACATCTGCTTGCAAGGCTCATTTGAAATTGCTAAAAACACACTTCAATGTTCAACTTTAAAAAAACACCATTCCTCATTAATTTAAAATTCATAATCATTCAATAAGTTATTTAAAAAAACTTTAAATACATAAATACACATATTAATAAAAACTACTAAATATTCATTCATTTAAAACCCTTTCAACTTTTTGTTTCCTAAAAATTCTTTCCTAACCTAATAGCACGATCTGCTGTTTCTGTTTTGAGCTCCAGGAAGAGCAGTACAAGTTTGGCTGCCTTGATGAATACCATGAAGATCAAAGTAGTATGTCTACCAGTTAAAGGCTGGTTAAGTGCAGTTCCCTGAATGACTAGTGAAAATGAGTGCTATATTTTTAAAACCATTTTTTCCATGTTAAATCTTTGGAGAGGCAGGTTAAGTGGTTTGTAGAGTAAGACAAATTAATGATTATGAAATTACGACCCTTTGTTCATTGAGAAGAACTCCCTGCTACACATACAATGCAGTTTTTAAATTAATAAAATGGAAGGTCTTAAATGATGCTTTAGCTGAACTGGTGTGTGTGTGTGTGTGTGTGTGTGTGTGTGTGTGTGTGTGTGTGTGTGTGTGTGTGTGTGTGTGTGTGTGTGTGTTTGTGTGTGTATATTTGCATGCTTGTGAGAATATGATTGATCTGTGTGTGTGTGTGTATGTGTCTGTGTATGTGTATGTTTGTGAGAATGTGATTGCTGTGTGTGTGTGTGTGTGTGTGTGTGTGTGTGTGTGTGTGTGTGTGTGTGTGTGTGTGTTTGCCCAGCTGATTACTTTTTCTTAGTTGCCATATGTCCTTCTCTTGGCTGTATATCCTCAATTATATTGTCCTCAAGGCATCTGAGTTTGAAACCACTTGATTAAATCTTTCATTTTAAATTCTAGATGGGTCTGGTCATTATTTCATACAGTTTATTAGTTGTTGTTTGTTAAGTTTATTTTGATTACTTCATTGAGGGATAACATCTTTCCATCTGCAAAAGGCAAAACTAATGCAGTTTTCCTCAATGGAAAAATGATAAACAGAACCATAGGAAATCACTGAAATGATGATCCAGATATCAATCACTTTATTTACAAGAGTTGAGTGCCTTCATCCACATAAGGACTTCATCAAAATGAAATATATACAATCCACCAGGAATTTTAAATGTTTGATAGAATTTTTCTTTGACCAGAAAAAGCAATCAACAGGCAGTCTCTTAACAGAATTTGCCTTTCTCCTAGGATTGCAGATGGAACAAGGCTGAACAGTGCTTATCAGCAGAAAACAGTCTTACAAAAACTCAACAGAGTAGTAGCCCATTTAAATTTTAAATTTCTGAAATATAAAGAGTCAACAAAACAGCAACTTCTTTGGAAAAACAAAAGTCAGTTTTTGCTGTTACCATCATAATAAACAGCCATCTGCTTTCCACACACAACATACAAAACACACATTTTCCTATGTTAAGCTTTCACAGGAAAAATAAAAAAAATCTCATAAGAGTAGTTAATGATCTTCTTATGGCAAGAGACCAGTGGCACTATACAGTGATGGTCCTCCTGGATCGCTGTGCACCTTTTGATAATGTGGACAACAGCATCCTGATAGAATGCTCATGTACTTAATGTGGTAGTTCTTCTGTGGTTTTTGATTGGTTTGCCACATAATGATGTACCCATGCTCATCAGGTCTGCTCAACACTTCTTCCTTGTACATCACAACTGCAGAGGCCAACAGAGTTATATGTTAGGCCCACTTATGCAAGATTGACTATATATATATATATATATATATATATATATATATATATATATATATATATATATATAGTCAAAGGGTCTATATTATAACAATGAAAGTTTAAAATTGCAAACGCTCTAAATATCGAAAATGCTATACCTCGAACTTGCTATTGTGGGGGATCGCACTACAGTGAGGAAAGGGCAAATATTCCGATCTTCACTGTACTGCAATCTCACAAAAAACACTTCGAGGTCCAGCATTTTTGATATTTGGAGCATTTGCAATTTTAAACTTTGTTATAATACAGACTCTATATATATATATATATATATATATATATATATATATATATATATATATATATATATATATATATATATATATATACTTTCCTTTGGGGAGATTTTAAGGGAACAGGGCTTAGTGTATCATAGTTCTGCTGATGATACTCAGATCTTGTTCTCTTTCCCACAAGAGCATATATTCCTTGAATGATGATATTGAAACCATACACTCAATGCTAACTGTAAATTGGTTAAAACCAAATACTACCAAGACTAAGGTTTTAGTGATACATGCAACCTTGATAATTTTGTTTGCCATACCTTTGTTCAGTTATATCATATATGGTGGAAACAAGCTTGAATTTGGTAGTAAAGTGTAGAATCAAGATATTATTCTTAACTCATGGCTAACACTTCAGGACCAGGTGTCAACTGCAGTGAAGTCCTCCAGGAATAAGCAGTTGACACCTTAAGCTGATCTCTTTGTCATTGTTGTTATTCATGCCTTGGTTTCTTCCATAGTGGATTACTGCAATCCCTTTTGTCTGGGACTGCCTAACACCCAGCCTATGTTCTTCCAGATGGTCAGAACTCTTTTTGCAGCTGGGGTACTAACTAGTACATTACATTGTCAGCACATTATGCCAGTTCTGCACAGCCTTTATTGACTACCTATTTGTTACAGAATGATCTGTAACATCACTAATCAAGAATATCAGAAGATTTGGGATGCATGGCTAGGCTTAAAAAGGCCTTTGGTGTTGTCAGCCTAGTACACACCTATGAACTTATAACCTGGTATTAGTTTATTTGTCCACACGTGATTTGTGTCTCTGTTACCTGAAGGAGCTTCTCATACCCTATTACCATACATGACTTTTGGGCTTGACCTCTGTGGGGTTGCATGCAGTTCCAAGGCTTACCCTGTGACTTCGGGTCACTGCACATTTTGCTTTCAAGCTCCTCATCTCTTTAACATGTTACCTTGGTGATCAGAGTGCCCACAGTTGGTCATTTTCAAACATACTCTTAAGACTTATCTTTTTTATATGGTTTTCAGTGATGTGAGATGAGTATAAATGAGTACCTTTGAGTTTTCTGTTTTTCATATGTTATTTTTGTATTTAATATTACTATCAGTGCTTTGTCATCATTGTTCTGTGTAAAAACACCTAAATAAATTTGAACTAGAACTAAAATTATTATTCCCGTCTATACTTCACTGGTCAGGCAATTACTGGAATACTGGAATACTACATATAGGGAAAACTAATAGATGCCTAAATGATATTATCTATCAGCATTTGAAGGACTTTAAGAAAACAAATATGCATAATGCATTAGCTAAATATGTTGTGATCAAAGGTCTGTCGGTTTTAAATTCATGGTTCTGCAAGTATTGAAATATGACTTTAAAGGGGGTGATATTAGGAGTTCTAGTGAATATAAAGAATATAAGTGGATAACTCAGTTGAATGCTACCATATTAACAGGTCTTAATGAATGACATGGTCTTAAATCAGTTTTAAATCGAAGGAAACTGATGTACTGATTTTATTGGTCAGTTCTACTATGTCCCTCCTATGGAACAGGCTTCCCATGCCTGTGAAGCTGAGTTTGTATATTACCCAGTTTAAGCATAACCAAGACCAGTGGAGGGGAATAAGAAATTTACATTGGGCATGGCACCCATGTCCCTTATGGACAGAGGTAGCTTATAAGTGCCTGGCCCTCAGTGTCCTGTTTGGATACAAGACATCATTATTCTTTCAGGAAAACTTGGCTAGGCTTAGAAACACCCAACAAATCATTAGCCTAGTAACAATCTATGAATCTGTAACTTTGGAAGCATTGATCCATTGGGTTGAATAGCACACATATTATATAATTGTTTGGCTTTGTATTGAAATAGAAGTAATTGAGTTATTGATCTTGTTTGTTGTTTTTAATATTTACTATTCATTTCATTAACTGTACATCAATCAATATGTCCCTAGCATTTAAATGTGAAGTTTTTTTATTCACGTTAAAGATTTGAAAAAAAAAACACTTGTTAAAGTGTGAAATCACTTGCTAATAAAGCTTTTTATCTATTTCTACCTCTCCATGGAACCTGTTCATTGCTTTTAATCATTGTGGATTTGTATTTTATACCATGACAAGATTTATCCTTGTAATTATTTTTGTATATTGTTGCACTTTTGTTTGTGTTCAGTGAAGGAACATGGCTGAAAGAGGAGGAGATAAAGTGTTAGATTATACTCCCAATTTGTCTAGTGGGACTAAGCAGAGGGATTGCGAGAGACGTATTTTAGAGGTGCAGGATAGCCTGCTGCTGAGTTTGCACAAGGATTTGCATAGAACAGCACAGTCTGATAGAACAACACAAGAAGACGATGACATGGCTTCAACCTTTAATAACATAAAGTCTCGAGGAAAAGATGTTAAAATTTAAGAAGTTGCAATAGTGTTTGAAGTATATTTGAATATGTGTATTGTTCCACATGGGCTGAGGATGCTTAAAATGCTAACATATGGCAATGCTCATCCTGTTTTGCTTAAGTGATGGCAACAACTGAATCTTTGCTGGGAGAAGATTATATGCAAATTATGAATGACTATTTTATAACAATAGAGGAAGCTCTTATGCTAGAGTTTAATACAAACTCCAGTAGCTGGAACAATGGAACACCACCGCAGTGTGGAAAGATAAATCAGATTTTAATAAAAACATTTAAGCGCTTTCATCGGGATATAACCAAGACTTCTTCAGGACCAAATCACATGACAAAACAAATCCCATTTAACTATCCATCCAATACCAAATCACATGCCCTAACAACCAACCACCTTCAAATAAAGGCTAACAGCCCCCATAGGTACAAAAGGTAATGATTGACAAATAAAGTTCTTTAAAAAAACAACAGCAATAAAAATAACATTGAATATCACACAAAGTATGAATACGGTTTTAATACACTCATAATGGGCCAATTGTCATTCAGGCCAGGGTGAGTGCAAGTATTCAGCCTAATATGCCACCTAAGTTCTTTTAATTCAATGATGTCATTTCATGGACCGCCCCTCACATCTTTGATGACTATATCCAAAACCATGAAACCAAAAATATGACCAGGGTGGAACGAAACATGCTTTGCCAAAACATTGTTCATGTTTTGTTTTTTAATATCAAGCATGTGCTCATAAATTCATTCTTTGAACTTTCTTTGGATTTTACCTACATAAAAACACTCACAGTGCAAACACTGGACCAGGTAAATAATCCCAGCAGAATTGCAATTGCAAAAAAACTTTGCTCTCACAAGCACGCCATTCACTTTTACCTCATTTTGCACCATAATATGCTTGCATTAATTACAGGTACCACATCTAAAGGTACCATTTTTCCTAATGAGAAAACTTACATTAGCATAGTTGGCGACTTCCAAAATCTGTTTAAATGACCTACACTTTTTGTACACTAACATAAGTGAATTGCCATGGGTGTCAAGAAACCCCTCAAAACAAGAAAAAATAGTCAATTTTTTCTCAAAATATCAACAATCTGGACATTATCGACTGTGTATGTCATAATAAATGAAAGAGGGAAATCTTGATGGTTAACCCTTCTAATCTCTCTCAACCCCCCCCATTGTCATCATTGGCATTAAGTAATGGAACATAGTAGCCATTCAACCTTTTCTGAGTAACATCTGCTAGTGTGTGATGTACTAAGGTAAGGGGACAACCTCGAGGTACAAAAATATCTACCAAAGGTTTACCCTCTAACTCAAATGTGTCGTCTTCCGTAACCATCCTGGAAAGATGCAAAAATTGTCCCTTCACTACTCCCCTTTTTTATGTCCCAGATGACAGCTATCAAAATGCAAGAAACTGTTAGAATGGGTGGGTTTCCTGTAAATATTACTGATCAATCTCTTGCTAGTAAAATCCTTAAAAATATGCACATCCAAGTAAGTGATATCAGAGTGACTGAATTTGGAGGTGAACCTAAGAAAAGATGTAGTTTGACTAATATGTTCAATGAGCAAATTAAATTCTTCAACCAACTTGTTCCCTACAATAAATACATTGTCCAGGTAACAGATTTAAAGTTCCCAGGGAGGTGGGCTAAGATAGTCAAATGCAAATTTCTTTTCCCACTGTAGGCTAATTATGTTTGCAAATGGGGACACAAACTGCCCTGATCGCAACTCGCTCCTTCTGTAAAAAATAATGACCACCTATAAATACAAAATTATTTTTTAAAACTAACTCCATTAAAGTAACCAAAGTATTAACTTTGTTGTTGGTTAAGGTGGTCAAATCCACAAGAAATTCATGGAACCAACTCAGGCCAATGTCATGAGGTATAACATTAAATAAGTTGACGACATCCACTGTGCAAAAAATAAAGTAATTAAATTTCACTTTTCTGATTTTCCCTAGAAAATTCCAGGAGTCCTGACAGATATGAAAATAATCATCCAGTACATTTTTTAGTTTCAAATCAATACATTTTGCAAGGGGATGTGTTTTGGAACTAGATGAATTAACTATTTGTCTTATGGGCAGGTCCCTCAGATTTTTATGGATCTTTGGTAGTCCAAAAATGGAAGGTATCTTGGGAAACTTCACTTCCAAAAAATACCATTCTTCATAAGGAATTTCACCCTGGTCCAACATGTCCTTCAGTAACCAATCGATTTTAGCATGTGAAATGTGAATAAACTTCAAGGATATTTCTTCATAAAAGTTACAATCATACAAAAACTCAAACACTTTATTTAAATAGTCAATATTACTCATTGAAAGAAAATAGTATTCTGTGTCCATTTAAACTATTGTTAGCATGATTATTAGCTTGAATAAAAAGCTGCAAGAATGATATGAAATATAAATGGTTAATTTAGAAATAGTATAAAATACTGAAAAATAAGAAGTAGTAAGTGTGCTGGCATAGCTTAGATATTGGCATCCATGTAAAGGAGTATGTTATTGAGAAACAAAAAACACCGTAGCAGGCTCCAAACCTTTTGTGTAGTCCAGGATATGTGAAATAATTGTTGAAATATCACAGCACAAACAATTCCATAAGAAGTTCAGGCTCCAAACCTTGTTTAATAGTCCAGGGTATATAAAAAAATGTTAAAATGCCACAGCACAAGCAATTCCACAAGAAGAATCATTTCCGTCAAGAAAACCCGGTCATCACTGCACATCCTTGACACCCTGATTAATTGCCCCTTAATAATACCCTTCTTTTGATTATAGGGGTACTCACTCTCAAAATGTCAATACAAGTTTAAGTGCGTGTGTTTTCGGAAAATCTTGGAATGGAATTTCTTCTCTTCCCTAACCTTATATATGGTCACATCTAAATAGTTAATGAATTCTTGTGAAGTGTGCCAAGTGAATTTCAAAAAGGAAGTTGTAGTCCCAATATATTCCAAAAATTTATTTAACTGGGTTTCCATCCTCTTCCAGAAAAGAAAAAATGTCATCTAAAAATCTAGTGTATAAGGAAATATAATTATTCCAAGGGGTTTCGAAAATGAACTTCCTCTCCCAATAATATAAAACCAGGTTTGCATACAGGGGGGGCACATGGGGCCCCCATGGCAACACCTTTCTCTTGTTTATAATATTTCCCTGCAAAACACATGAAATTATTTTTCAATATTAATTCCATAAATTCAGTTAACAAGTTCCTCTGTTCATTAGTCAAATAACTTATTTCAATCAAAAAATCCTGAAACCATTCCATCCCCTCAAAATAAGGGATGCTGGGGAACAGTTCTATCATATCAATAGTCACCATACATACTTCCTCTTCATATTTATCATAGGTGACTTTACTTAAAAACTCCCAGGAGTCCTTTGAAATATGTTTTAAAGATGTTATGTAACGTTTCAACATTGTATCTACATATTTAGCCAAGGGTTCCAGTTTGGAGCCCACTCCTGTCACTATTGGTCTAAAAGGTGGCCTCTCCACATTTATATGTGTCTTTGGGATTCCAAACACTACTGGGATCTTCTGCCTAGTTACTGTTAAATAATCTAATAAGTTTTTGTCTATAGTGCCCTGAAAAAAACAATCATTAATAAAGTAGTCCACCTTAAAATAGGTTAATGAAACTTTGTTTTTAGAAACAATACTGTATTAGCATTCATCATTTAAAATTTCCAACATCCTAGTCTCATAATCAATGGCATCTATTAGAACCACCGCACCCCCCTTTGTCAGGTTTCATTACTCTGCAACCTCTATTTTTCAACATTTCAACCATTCTTCTGTCACTTTCCAAAAAATTAGTTACAGCTGTTGGTCTGTTGTTCAGTTTCCTTATCTATATTTCTACCAGTTCTTCAAAAACTTTTAAAATGGGATTTAAAGGAGGGTCGTAGATACTTTTCCTAGCCAAATTGTTGGTTTGTCCTGTTGTGTTCTTGAATAAACATTTTAAGTTTAACTTTCTCAAGAATAATTTCAATTCAGTGAGAGAATTTACTGTGCTCAAGGGTCTGGTGGGGACATATTGAAACCCCTTAGTAAATAACTGAAAAAAAGTTTCATCTAAAGTCAAATCTCTATAATTAAATCTATGAAAATTGTCTTTAATATTCACCATTTTATTATATGTCCCCAGTACAATCTCATTATTTTCTATCTGTTCTCCCACTAATTCCATTGATTGTTCTTGTGGAAGTGTTTTTGAAAGTTTTCCCTTCTCAAATTTGCCCCTCCCCTCCCCCTGTTGTTTGTGTTTCTGTACTGCCAATGGTTGTTGGTTCTCTGTTTCTCTGCTATTCTTTCACTTCTTCTGGGGCCCAGGTGTGTATTGTCTAAAGGATCTAAAGGGTCTCCACCAAAAGGGGTAGAAGTGTGTTCATCAATGAATTCAAACACTTCATTACTGTCACAGCACTCATCACGGTTTAAAGTTACCTTGCTGCTAGGTGGTGGGGGAAATGCCCTCCCTTCCTTGTACCCAATTAAGTCCCTCTTCATTTTCTTTATTTTCCTTTCCAACACTCTGTTACAGTGTTTATCAACTTCACAAAATATATTAGCATATTTTGTTTTTTCAACATCAAACATTGTCAGTAGTCACTTTCACATGCAAATTGTTGACTTCTGCCAACAATTTGTCCCTCTGTTCACAGTAATTTCTCACCATGAGCTTTAAAAGTTCTATACCAAAGTTGTTAAATAACTCTGTCAGTTATTTGTGATAAATACTGTTAACATCAACATTGTTTGGGTATTTTACAATTCTCAGCCCTTTAGGCACACTCCGTACATTTATACACTCATTTAAATAATCCATCTCCATTTGCAACCCCTTAAGTTGCATTAATTTGTTTTAAAAAGTCAATAATGTATCCGTATATGTTTTGGCACTGGGTTGCTGAGTTTCAAAAAAATTAAAATGCTTACCAGCCTATACCGAGAAATCAAAGTCACTGTTATTGTTGTTTAAATAATATAATGCTCCTTTTGAGTATTAAAGGTAAAAGAAGTTTCTGTCCCTTTATTCTCTTGCCTGGTCAGCCCGGGTCGGCTATTGCGCACGCAAGCAGACATCACATTCGCACCTTGTAATTGGCAGTTGTTCTCTTCCTGAAATTGCTGTTGGTTCCCTTGCAGACTGCTGTTAACAAAGTTGTTCTGGATTGGCTGATTCACCGCAATCCGTTCCACCAGGTCCAGCAACCTTTGAAACCCAGTCCGAGTGATGGGTTTGTCCAAATTCAGCAAGGAATTGTCAATAATTCCTCTGGAACCTGTTTTGTTATCCGGAGGAATTATTGACACTTCCTTGGTCAATTTGGACAAACCCGTCACTTGGACCAAGTTTCAGAGGTTGCTGGACTTAGTGGAACGGATTGCGGCGAATCAGCCAATCCAGAACAACTTTGTTAACAGCAGTCTGCAAGGGTGCCAACAGCAGTTTCAGGCAGAGAACAGCCACCAATTACAAGGCATGAATGCGACATCCACAAGCGTGAGCAATAGCGGACCTGAGCTGAACAGCCAAGAGAATAGAGGGACAGCAACTTATTTTACCTTTAATACTCAAAAGGAGGTTATACTTCTTCTTCTGGCTTTTCCTGGTTAGGGGTCTCCACAGCAGATCACCTGTCCATTCATGATTGGCAGTGGAGTTTTACAGTGTTGAGTTGCCAGCCCAGCACCCAACCTTCCACAAAAGGCACACACATGCACACACTCATGCCTAGGGCCAATTTAGAGTGTCCAATCTACCTACAGCATGTCTTTGGGATGTGGGAGGAAACCGGAGCACCCGGAGGAAACTCACGCAACCACAGGGATGACATGCAGACGCCGCACAGAAGGCACCCCAGCCGAGGATTGAACTGGAGAACCTCTTGCTGTGAGGCTGCTATGCTAACTGCTGCACTACTGTGGCCGCC
The DNA here is from genome assembly GCF_019279795.1 of Protopterus annectens. Taxonomy (NCBI): domain Eukaryota; kingdom Metazoa; phylum Chordata; order Ceratodontiformes; family Protopteridae; genus Protopterus; species Protopterus annectens. The sequence continues at coordinate 965,236,489 of NC_056746.1, forward strand.
CTAAAAGGAGGTTATACTGGTGGACTTCATTATTTAAACAACAATAACACTGACTTTGATTTCTCGGCATGGACTGGTAAGCGTTTTAATTTTTTTGAAACTCAGCAACCCAGTGCCGAAAATTATACGGACACATTATTGACTTTTAAAGACAAATTAATGCAACTTAAGGGGTTGCAAATGGAGATAGATTATTTAAATGAGTGTATAAATGTACGGAGTGTGCCTAAAGGGCTGAGAATTGTAAAATACTCAAACAATGTTGATGTTAACAGTATTTATCACAAATAACTGACAGAGTTATTTAACAACTTTGGTATAGAACTATTAAAGCTCATGGTGAGGAATTACTGTGAATAGAGGGACAAATTGTTGACAGAAGTCAACAATTTGCATGTGAAAGTGACTTCTGACTTAATGTTTGATGTTGAAAAAACAAAACATGCTAATATTTTAAGTGAAGTTGATAAACACTGTAACAGGGTGTTGGAAAGGAAAATAAAGAAAATGAAGAGGGACTTAATTGAGTACAAGGAAGGGAGGGCATTTCCCCCACCACCTAGCAGCAAGGTAACTTTAAACCGTGATGAGCGCTGGGACAATAACGGAGTGTTTGAAGTCATTGATGAACACACTTCCACCTCATTTGGTGGTGACCCTTTAGACAATACACACCTGGGCCCCAGGAGAAGCAAAAGAATAGCAGAGAACCAGAGAACCAACAACCATTGGCAGTACAGAAACACAAACAACAGGGGGAGGGGAGGGGTGAATTTGAGAAGGGGAAACTTTCAGAAACCCTGCCACAAGAACAATCAATGGAATTAGTGAGATAACAGACAGAAAATAATGAGATTGTACTGGGGACATATAATAAAGTGATGAATATTAAAGACAATTGTCATAGATTTAATTATACAGATTTAACTGTAAATGAAACTTTTTTTCAGTTATTTACTAAGGGGTTTCAATATGTCCTCACTAGACCCTTGAGCACAGTAAATTCTCTCACTGAATTGAAATTATTCATGAGAAAGTTAAATTTAAAATGTTTATTCAAGAACACAACAGGATAAACCAACAATTTGGCTAGGAAAAGTACCTACGACCCTCCTTTAAATCCCATTTTAAAAGTTTTTGAAGAACTGGTAGAAATATAGATAAGGAAGCTGAACAACAGACCAACAGCTGTAACTATTTTTTTGGAAAGTGACAGAAGAATGGTTGAAATGTTGAAAAATAGAGTTTGCGGAGTAATGAAACCTGACAAAGGGGGTGGGGTGGTACTAATGGACGCCATTGATTATGAGACTAGGATGTTGGAAATTTTAAATGATGAATGCAAATACAGTATTGTTTCTAAAAACAAAGTTTCTGTAGTCTATTCTAAGGTGGATTACTTTATTAATGATCATTTATTTTCAGGGTACTATAGATAAAAACTTATTAGATTATTTAAAAGTAACTAGGCTGAAGATCACAGTAGTGTTTGAAATCCCAAAAACACATAAAAATGTGGAGAGGCCACCTTTTAGGCCAATAGTGGCAGGAGTGGGCTCCAAAGTGGAACCCTTGGCTAAATATGTAGATACAATGTTGAAAAGTTATGTAATATCTTTAAAACACATTTCAAAGGACTCCTGGGATTTTTTAAGTAAAGTCACTTATGATAAATATGAAGATGTAGTATGTACGGTGACTATTGATGTGAACAAACTATTCCCCAGCATCCCTTATTTTGAGGGGATGGAATGGTTTCAGAACCTTTTGACTGAAATAAGTTATGCAAACTGAATTTATGGAATTAATATTGAAAAATAATTTCATGTGTTTTGCAGGGGAATATTATAAACAAGAGAAAGGTGTTGCCATGGGGGCCCCATGTGCCCCCCTGTATGCAAACCTGGTTTCATATTATTGGGAGAGGAAGTTCATTTTCAAAACCCCTTGGAATAATTATATTTCCTTATACAGTAGATTTGTAGATGACATTTGTCTTTTCTGGAAGGGGACGGAAACCCAGTTAAATCGGGTACCTGTCAAATCTTTGAACGCTCAAAATTTCGAACATTACATGGTTGAGACCAAACATTCAAGATTTTGAGTGCTCGAAGATAGACTTTCAATTATGGTGCAGATAGAGAGAATTTCCCTTTTTTGCACTGGGGTGTGGTCTTGTAGTTGGTATATTTAAGAGGGGGGGTGTGGGGGTGCAGGGGGGGGCTTGCCCCCTGCCTACACTGTTAAAGTGGGGTTTTTTTCTGTGTTTTCCTTCTTTTTTTCTATGTTTGAACATCCAAATGTCGAACATTTGGTCTCAACCATGTAATGTTCGACATTTTGGATGTTCGAACATTTAACATAGACCCGTTGAATCAATATTTGGAATATATTGAGACTACAACTTCCTTTCTGAAATTCACTTGGCACACTTCACAAGAATTCATTAACTATTTAGATGTGACCATATATAAGGTTATTGAAGAGAAGAAATTCTATTCCAAGATTTCCTGAAAACCCACGCACTGAAACTCCTATTTACATTTTGAGAGTGGGCACCCCTATAATCAAAAGAAGGGTATTATTAAGGGGCAATTAATCAGGGAATCAAGGATGTACAGTGATGACTGTGTTTTCTTAGAGGAAATGAAACTTCTTGTGGAATTGTTTGTGCTGTGACATTTTAACAGTTTTTTTTTATATATCCAGGACGATTAAACAAGGTTTGGAGCCTGAACTTCTTGTGGAAGTGTTTGCGCTGTGATATTTCAATAGTTGTTTCACATATCTTGGACTACACAAAAGGTTTGGAGCCTGCTATGGTGTTTTTTGCTTCAACAGTTTTCCTTTTGGTACTTTTTTCTGCTCCATGTTATTGAGAAACAAAGTCTGTAAAAATAACTGCACAGATGGCAGCTGGAAGGACATCAATGAAGTGAAAAGATGTAGCATCAAGTTTCAGTATCAGTCAATTTAGTTATTTAAAAAATCTTCTGTACATCTTACTAGACCAAGGTGGCATAAAACCACTGCACATTACAAAACAGATAACAGAGATGAGGTTCATGGTGAACTGACAAAAAGATTTAATAAACTTCTAAGACATAGTCAGAGTGAGTTCAAAAGCTCATACAACATATGCAAACACTTTTTCAAAAGTGCATAAGAGCTTTTAAAGTCAGCAGAACAGAATAATCTGGTTACTAAAGAGTTAAAGCAACAACAGTTCACTACACTGATAAAAAATAATGTACAATGTAGTATTCTACCTTTAGAAAATGGTTAAGCGTACACAGCACACACTTTCATTCAGTTAAAGCAAGGCACTTAATGGTGATTTTCAAACAATTTCAAATATCAAAACATTTCTAGGGCACAGACATCAAATAAAAGTAGTTAAACGCAGTAAAGACATGATGTCACAAGACTGACGTGCATGTATTTTCTTTTCACTTAAAGTGCAGCAAAAGGCAGACAACAGCAAATGTAAATCATCTAAATATATTAGTTTTAAGCATGTGTTAGTTAAGTCAATATCTCTTTTGTTTCTTACAATATTTTGTAATTGTATAATAGCATAAAAAATAGCAAAGACTTCAGCAAAAACAGTATTCAAAAGCAATATTATGCATAGTTAAGCAAGTTAGTGTTTATCAAGTTGCAAGTATATTAAGGAATGACTGAAGGTATGAGTAAGTGCTAAAGGAGTTAAGGGTTAAGTGTCTGGAATGCGCAGAAAGAAAAAAAGCAAGTAATGTGAGCTCAAATCTTTCCAGGCTGGAATGGGTAGTTACAAGAAATGTTGCATAACATCAAATGTTACTGGTACTGAAATTCATAAGGTCAAGGAAACAAGACTGGTTGTCAGGCCAAATGGCTTATGTTTTTCTAAAACATTATTGTTACGTATTCACGTACAGCATTAAGTAAAAAACACAAAAGTCTACAAAACTCCTGTTTGATAATTGCAATAAGACATTACAATTGTGCATACATGTCATTAATCTGCAAGTAAATACTACAAGTACAGTCAGTACATGGGTTATGGTATGCAGTTAAAATAAATTATGCAGGTTCCTTTACAAAAAGGGAGGGTACAAATAGCTACTAGTAACAGTAAACATCTTTTCAAAATGAATAAAACTTAGTTTAAAAAATACTACACAAAACAGAACTCAAGACAATTTCAGTTGTAAAAAGCATACAGCATGTACCTTTGGGAGGATAACATTTAACACAAATATAATAGCATGGTTAGCTAAACAAGGTCAGGAATACATAAACATAGAGAAAACAACCAAAGATTGACATAAACATTTCAATAAATAGCTCTATCTCTATTAGATGCAGTGCATTACCTCAAAAATGTAACAGATCTGACAAGAGAAGACATCATGTAAAAATGTCATAGTGTGTAGACAATAACACAAAAATGTGAAGAAACTCAACAAGGGAAGAAAACGGTATAATTTCTACCAATACTCTGTTTATTTGCATAAACAACACAGTAATACAAAGAAAAGGACCATGGGTTAAAATACTTACCATTTTGAGTAACAGGCCAGTACTTCATACAGATCAAATGGTAAAAATAAAATAATATAGCACTTCAATATTAACATTTCCAAGTTTTAAAATATACCAAATGCTGATTTAAAAGAGCTTGGTATAAAAACTAGTAGAACAAGATATCTCACAGATTGTACATTTACAACCACAAGATAAGTAAATCATTACAAGTATCTTTGACAGACAGATTACAATTTAGTACTAATGTATCTAAATTTATAAATTGAACAAAATGTTGTGTAAATAAACAATATTGCCTTCAAATTTCAAAATGTTTGTTAAAGTGGCACCACAGTTTGTATGTGTGACATTAAATAACCCAGTGTTAATAGTAAAAGACAAAAACAAAAGCTGACACTGCCCATAATTGGTAGGACATATTCACAAATTAGTCATCATCTGGGACCAAATTGCTAAATTGGTTAATACATCCTGTGTTGGTAGTTTTAGGGGTAATAATAATAATGACAGCTTGAAATTGTTTTATATGCTGCAGGTTACAAAGAGTTGCAATAACTCAACAAGTTATAATTGTAAATATGAGCAAAGTAGTAAATGCTGTAAATACCAATGCTGATGAAACAAATGCAGTCTTTTCTTTAACTGAAGTTTAGTCCGTTCCTCAAAATAATAAAATAATAGGGAACCGAAAGAAAAAAGTATTCTGTCTCCATTTAAACTGTTGTTAGCATGATTATTAGCTTGAGTAATAAGCTGCAAGAATGATATGAAATATAAAGGGTTAATTTAGAAATAGTATAAAATGCTGAAAAATAAGAAGTAGTAAATGTGCTGGCATAGCTTAGATATTAGCTTCCATGTAAAATAGTATATTATTGAGAAACAAAGTCTGTAAAAATAACTGTGCAGATGGCAGCTGGAAGAACATCAACGAAGTAAAGAAATGTAACATCAAGTTTCAGATAGTGCTGGAACACCACGTTTCAGATAATGCAAGACTGAGTTTCCATGGATCATCAAACTACAAAGAAACAAGGACAAGAGAACAAAAGAAAACTGTTATGCAAATAAAGAACTGTTATACATCAGACTCTGAGAAAAAATATCAGACGTTTTGGTATAAATATGAGTGTAATAGTAAACAAGCTTTGGGAATTTGCCATAGAGAGCTGACAGCATTTGTGTTGCATGCTTGTAGATGCAAAAGGAAAATATAATAGAAGCAGTTGTCTCCATGTATTTATTGTACTTAGTACAATACAGTAATAAGACTAGTTGGTCACAATAAATAGTATGCATGCATGTAAATCCAAGTAACAGCAAGAAGCCAACAGAAGACGTCATATGATTTTTTACTAATGACAACAAACCCACTACCTTTATCAGGCTTCATCATCCTTATGTTCTTATCACAACTTAAATTCTTTAACAGTTCAAGCTCAGTACCAGAAAGATTCACGTTTTTGTTAGTAAAATTCTTTTTCAGCAAAGACCTGAACTCAAACGCACACAGTCTCAAATAATATTAAAGATGAAGCGGGGGGGGGGGCAGTTAAACAAACTTCTCCTAGTAAACGCACGGTTAGCCCTAACCAAATTTTATTTTTAAATACCAACTGAAGGTTAAGTTTCCTTAAAAAAACTTTTAAATCAATAATCAGATCATCAATCTTAGCTCTGTTTGAGGGAACAAATGTAAATCCCTTGCTTAAGAGGTGTTATGGAACAAGTTCAGCTTATTAATTTCAGTTTCATTAATGATGCTATAATATGATTGTTAAAAATCAAATATAATTTGTATGCAGGGCTGTGGAAAAATACAGCTTCATAAGCTGAAGTTACTGCTGTGCTTTAACTGCATTTTTTGTTATGTAACAAGGAAAAAGTAGGTGTTGTATGAGCCGAGGCATGTTAGCTACTGTAAAAGGAATTTGTTAGCCTGACTCCTCAAGGCTAGGAGTGCGTTGTTGCTAGGGAAGGTTTGAAACATACAAGGTCAGAAAACAAGACCCCTTGAAGTAGGTGTGTCATGTATAGGAAGGTGTTCACGTGAAAGTCTGAGGTGAAAATCACAAGAGATGAGGACATTTGAAAAGTCATTGATTTGTTTGAGTCATTATAATGTAAAATATTGCATGATTAGTTTGATAAGAAAAATGAATAAAGATGCTGTTTTTCTCTGTCCAGAGGGACTGATCTACCAACTGCTATGAAGATTGTCTACCAGCACTGTAAATAAAATGTCTGTTTGCCCATTCTGAAGTGTTGTTCCTGACTGAAGGCATATAAGGCAAATTATTAATGTTATTTATTTATGATTTTAACATTTTGGTGTCATGACTCAGATCTGAACTTTGGTATTGCTGCAGTGCAATTCTGGAATAGGGCCCATCACAGATTTTCTGTGAATTCCACACTGCTTTGTATGGAATAGTCAGACATTCAGATGTACAGCTATTCAGGGAGTGCAAACATATTTGCCTTGTCAGGGAAATTGTGTTGTAAAGGAAAAATTTTTTTTTTTTCTCTCTGTTAGACAATTTTTAGCAAAATATAGAATAAGTGCATGACTGTTTTTGTTTGACTGAGTTGTTTGTAAATGTATGTGCACATACAGTAAAGGACAAATTAACACAAGGAGGCACCTTGTGTCACGGCGGTACCCTCAGGATTAAAAGGTAAGAGGTATGAGAGATGTTTTATTTTTGTCAATGTATGAATGAAAGAGAGAAAAAAAAGCGAGGAAAAAGTTAAAGATAAAGTTAAACAAGTTCATGAGCCCACCACATGATTGGGACATAGACTATAAACTGCTAAAACAAGTTCATGAGCCCACCGCATGTTTGGAACATAGACTATAAACTGTTAAAACAAGTTCATGACCCTACAGCATGATGGGACGTAAACGTATGCAAAGTTAAAATAAATTCTTGAGCCTCTAGCATTCTGGGACTTAAGTGTGATTGCGTGGAGGTACCCTCAGGGGGTCCAAAAGAGTGATCAGTTCTGGACACAGTACCTATCTGCCCCATTATCCTGATTGCAATGCTGGAGTTGTAACTTTTGAGCTTGTGCCGGGACAAAAGCAAGGGGGTGCTGTGTGAAAAGGCTGATTGAAACCTCTCCTCTGTTGTTGCACACCAACAGACTTCCTACCCTTCTCTCCCTGTATGGTGTGGGGATTACTATAGTTATTTCCTGTCTTCAGAACTGCCAGGACCCAGGAGTTGTAAGGTAATCCTAACATTTTTATTATTTATTTATAAAATAAGAACAATGGGAGCAAAGATAAGCAAGCAAGATCAAATCTGAAGAAGTTCAAACTATTGTAGTTGGACGAAAGCGCTAAAATTTCTGTGGATTAAAACATATTTTTTTCTGTTTGGAGTGTCTTTGTCCTTTGACTCTCTATTGGTTTTGTTCATGATTTCACAGTAGCTGTCCCTCATTCTGTATCATCTCTTTTGCTTAAAATGAAAACTCAACCACTATCGACTGCACGTCTGACTAGATATGAATTTACACTTCTTTCTGATCCATCTATTTCTCTTATCCGCTGTCCTTTTCTGAATTCTGCATCTCTGTTGGCTACTGCTGAGGATGGTGAAGAGTATGATTGCATGTGTGTAACTATTTGCTTTCTCCTAGGAAGGACTTAAAGGACACTCATATACCCAATGCTGACCTGAACTAGTTTGTGGATGGCTCCTGTGGAAGAAATCAAATGGGGCAACTGACTTCTTGAATAGCCATCTGCACCGAAGAGACAATATTGTTGAACAAATATTAGAGGGTGTTCACTCTGCTCAAATAGCTGAGTTAGTGGCTATACAAAAGGCCTGTGAGTTAGCCAACTACAAAGTGGCCAATATTTTTACAGACAGCCATTATGCTTTTGGGGTGGTACATGATTTTGGTCAACTTTGGAAAGTGAGAGGGTTTTTGACCTCATCAGGAAATCAAATTAAGAATTCAGGGTACATAAAATCATTGTTAGATGTACTTTTGCTACCTAAGAGGTTGTCTGTAATCAAATGATGTACCCGTCAAAAGGGAAAATATGTTATAACAAAGGGCAACAATTTCGCAGACCAAACTGCCAAACAAGCAGTAGTAGATTGTTGTACAAATCTGTGTATATTAACTATAACAAACTACAACAGTAATGATGTGGTTGATTTTGAAAAATTGTCAGCCTTTCAAGCTGAAGAATCATGGGTAGAAGTGCTGAGGTGGCTCAAGGATGGATGTATAATATCCTCTGATGGCATATGGTGACATCCGAATGGCCGACTGGTGGTGCCTGCCTCTTTGCTACCTTACCTGGTAGGGCATATCATCTACCAGCCCATACAGGTAAGACAGCTTTATTTAATCAGATTACCCAAAATTGGTATGCCCCTCATGTCTCCTCTTTGATACTTCAATATGTACAAAACTGTGGAATATGTCAAGAGTATAATGTAAGTAAACATGCCAACAGTAAAACTGCATGTTTACTTCCACTCTGGGGACCTTTTGTTAATGTACAGCTGGACATCATCCAGATGCCTAGGACTAATAATTTACAATTTATTTTGGTGATAGTGTATATGTCCTCAGCATGTGTGGAAGCTTACCCATGTCACAAAGCTGATGTAGTCACAGTAGTGAAAAAACTTCTGTATGACTTTATACCAAGATTCAGTATACCATGTACTATCAGTAGCGACCAGGGAACACATTTTAATAATTCTTTACTTAAGGGATTGTGCAAAGTTTTTAATACTAAGTTGAGTCTTCACTGCCCCAACCATCCACGGTCATCTGGATTAGTGGAAAGGGTAAACAGAACTCTTAAAAATAAAATTTTGAAGATTTGTGCTGAAACTCACTTAAAGTGGCCTGAAGCCCTCCCCTTAGCATTAATGAGTATGAAGGCCTCACTGAATGCCACCAGGAAGTTGACTCCATATGAAATATTAATGGGAAGACCCATGGCCCTCCCAGCTACTTCTCTTGTGGGAAATGCCAATTTAACTTTGTCAGATGATGCTATGATTTCTTATTGCCAGAAACTCCTTCATATTTTGCAACAATATCATTGAACAGTAAGAGCAGCATTACCAACGCCTCCTGACCAGCCCTGTCATCAACTACAACTGGGTGATTGGGTTTATGTCAAAAATTTTCAGAGGAAGAATGGCCTCAGCCTGAGGTGGAAAGGTCCTTTTCATGTCCTGCTGACAACCCCGACTGCTGGTCACTGTGCAGAACTACCAACGTGGATCCATTCATCTCATTGCAAGAAGACCTGCCATGTGGGGACCCCAGATGAATCATTGCAGCCAAAAGAGGGAGATCGAGGTGCAACAGATAATTCATCTGCCCAGTGAGGAAGTCAACTTCAGTAGCAGTCCATGATGAATCCAGTGACAACAGGTACCCTTGTTTTGTTTCTGCTGCTGCTTCCTTCTATACACTGGTCAAGAGAAAAGAGGTTCTTTCTGGTCCTTTGGCAATATGCCAAAAATTTAAACAAAAACAAACCACCAGATATGTTTGCATATACCTCATCATTCTATGCCAGGGATTCCTATGATTCCCATCCCTGCATCACAAGTATCATTTGAAAAGGACCTTAATGACATCAGTCTAACCTGGCGTAATGTAACTGATTATTCAAAGGTTGTGTCTCTTCAACTTGCAACCATACATCATGGAGACACGTTATGCCAGAAATGGGACTGTACTGGTAGGAAAAAGCAAATGTAATGACGCCAGGTATGAAAGTGTGTTAGACTCTTTGCACTTAAAAAGCTATGACTGGCGGCATGGATTCGGCATAAGTGACCGTTATTACATCTGTGGTGATTGTGCCATCCCCAGGTTGCCTACAAACTGGTCTGGATGTTGCTTTTTAGGCTATAGTTCCCCTGCTATTCAACATTTCGAAAATCCACCAGCAGGTAGACTGAGAAATAAGTGAGCAATGCACTGGGCATAGCATGTTTTTAAATTTTTAATCCTGAATATGGAGTGCAAAGGACAATGCTTGAAATCACCATGCTTGCTCAGATTCTACAGGAGATGGCCAATGAAACTTCGCATCACATCAGGATGGCAAATTGAGAAATGACTTAAATGCAAACTGTGGTTTTACAGAATCGAATGGCACTTGATATAATGTTTGCTGCAAAATGGGGGATCATGTGCCCTCATAGGGAGTCATTGCTGTTCATATATTAGTGACTATCATGATGAACAGAAAAACTTGAAAATTTCATGGAGCAAAGGGCCAAGCATTTGGACAGCACATCAAACCAATGGACACTTTTTGGATGGTTGGGCAGTATTTTTGGTAACCTGGGAACTAGTATAATCCAGGGTATTGTCTTTGTACTTTTTATTATACTTGTGATCATTCTGGTATTTTCTGTTCTAAAGGTAGTGATTACAAGATGTTTAACCTCACCTGCATATGAAATGTCACTGCATGTACCAATCAATGACAGTTTTATTTTGACAGATGATGATGACTACTATAATGCTGAAGCATATTTTATTAAGTTAAGAAAAAGAAAAATATAATTACATGTATTGTATGACACTTATAGTGCCAAAGGGGGGGGGGGGATGTTATGGAACAAGATCAGCTTATTAAAATTTAAGTTTAATTAATGATGCTATAATATGATTGTTAAAAAGCAAATGTAATTTGTATGCAGGGCTGTGGAAAAATACAGCTTCATAAGCTGAAGTTACTGCTGTGCTTTAACTGCTTTCTTTTGATATGTGGCAAGGAAAAAGTAAGTGTTGTATGAGGTGAAGCATGTTAGCTACTGTAAAAGGAATTTATTAGCCTGACTCCTCCAGGCTAGGAGTGCGTTGTTGCTAGGGAAGGTTTGAAACATCCAAGGTCAGAAGACAAGACCCCTTGAAGCAGGTCCGTCATGTATAGGAAGGTGTTCACATGGAGTCCAAGGCGAAGCAGGTTGGTCATGTATAGGAAGGTGTTCACATGAAGTCCGAGGTGAAAATCACAAGGGATGAGGACATTTGCAAAGTCATTGATTTGTTAGAGTCATTATAATGTAAAAATATTGCATGATTAGTTTGATAAGAAAAAATGTATAAAGATGCAGTTTTTCTCTGTCCAGAGAGACTGATTTACCAACTGCTATAAGATTGTCTCCCAGCGCTGTAAATAAAATTTCTGTTTACATATTCTGTAAATTCTTAATGTTATTTATTTATGATTTTAACAGAGGTCAGCCAGTTCAGTGCCAAACACATTATCAGTGTAGTTAAATATAGAAAAGTCACCTTTAGCATTCTTGATAATGTCCAAGCCTGAATCAACAGCTACAGGTAAGTCCACTTCAGTAAAACCAAGAATATTACCTAATTCCTCCTGCGAGTATAATTGTCCCTCTGTTGTGGATGATGAAATCCATTTTCATTCATGTTCATATCCTGTTGCAGCTGTTGGTTGTTCCAATGGTTCCTTAACCTCTCCGAACATCTGGGGAGGTTCCGATCTAAAGGGGCGAAATCATCCTGTGAAGCATCATCATCGGTGCGATTCTTTAGTTCTTAGTTAATAGAGTTTAATACCTTGGACAGTGATATTAGAAAAAATATTGATAGCAAAAGGATTAATACCAAATATCAATCCATGCTTAGGGATGTTGCTATATTTGAATGCTACTTTAAAGCTACAAAATAAAGGAAGCTATGAAGAGATATTTATGACTTTAATAATAATCAGATTTTTCCTTAGCTAATGCTCAACACACTAAGCTATGGTCTGGGAACAATTTTAAGTAAAAGCATGTAAGCATTACTCAAGAACAAGTGAGCAAGCAAGCATTACTCAAAAAAGGCTGTCCTGAAGCAATGTACAGGTCCAGTATACAAGCAACAACATTACTTAATGTTCAGGATTTTCCAACACTTCCAAAGACTGTGGAAAAACATATATATCAACACTGCTCAGCCAGTCAAGGGAGAACACAGGGAAGGAATTTAGGAGGAAGACATAACTGGAGTTCCATAGACCCACTAATGCAGACACGTAGCAAGTTGGAGAATTAATCAACTTGATTTACAATTATTCATCTGTCAAACTCATTCATGAACAAATTTCATTTTTTAACAAGGGTTTATCATTCACTCCATCAACTTATAATGAAATGCATGATGTTATTACTAACGTAAGATTTTTTGCTATAAATGCCAATCTTAAAATTATTTTTAAGTCCAATAGTAAAGAAGGTAGGGAATATTGATATTTTTAAAAGACCTATCATGTTTTTCCCTAAAAAAAATATCCCTTAATCGATTCTTTCCTTAAATTTTGCAAGAATCAGATCTATGAAATGAAGTATTCTCAAGGTAAGAACTCTAGCATTTTTCATAAATCATTTAAGAAAGAAAATGCTTAATAAAACATAATAATCAAATGATAAAAATCAAAGTGGCAAATAAAGGGAGAGCTATATTTGTAATGGACAGAGAATTTTATATGCATATGTAAAATGAGAGATCTGAATACTTATAACGCTATATCAAAAAACAAACTGAGTTTATTAAGCTCACAAATTATGGATGGTATGATTTCTCCTGATTTATTTGAGTATTTTCATGTTTTATATCCACATATACCCAATATTTATGGGCTTCTAAAGACTGACAAATCTCTGTCAGAACCCCCTAAATGGCTGATTGTATCTGGTTCAGGTTGGCTTACATAGCTGAAAAATTATATGGTGCTGCTTACTGTGATGGATTAGAAGTCTTCTTAAGACACTCAGTCTTGCTGGCTGGATTCTGCTAAAATCAAAGTCTGGTTATAGTTGCATTTACAGTCTTGTTGCACACAGAAGCTTGTAGAATGTACAATGATAAAAGAATATACTTTGCAGTACCCAACTCAGAGCAGTAACAAATGGCTTTTTATAACAAACCACACAAACTAATGTTACAGCTTTTAGTTATTGTTTTACTTTACTTCTCAATCAGCATGGATGTTATAACATTTACCTCGGGACAGATGTGTCCCTACCAATACCCCTAACATAACTGGATTAATACAGATCTTTATATACAATTTTAGTCATGCACACACATATACATTTCCTCTTGGTATTCTATTTTAGAGAATTGCTCATCCTGTAGAAACAATACTGATGGTTGCAGATGCTGATGCAAATGCTGACTTAATGATATTATTTTTAAGCATCCTTGTTTAACAATGTCCTGTCACATTTTTGCTGAATTTATGAGGCCAGCTTTTCTGACAGTGTGAACATCCTGTTTTTGTCTTTAGTATTCTATTTGGATCTTCGTATAAGAACATCTGTTCTTGTGCAAATGCTGATAAGTGCAGAAAATCATTTTTTAAGGAAACGCATTGTAACAGTGTCTTTAAAAAAGCAGATTTTACATTTTTTTTCTCACTGACAATGAAATGCATACATCCTGTTTTTAAGTCTGTAAGGAAAGATGTCCATTAAGCAGATTTCTTATTTTCCAAGTAACAGTCATTTAGTATGGATGCTAATCACATATTGCTAAACTCTATTTCTACATTTAAGCAAACTTTATCTTATACCTTATTTATGTTGCATGTTTGTAGCAAAGTTACTTTCAACCTTAGTATATTGTTGAGCACACTCTAACACTTCCCTCTTTTTTATTTTAAACTAGGGAAATAAATTCAGCATTATTTGATAATGCTTTTTCATTATGACAATTAACAACAGTAACTTGACTAGCTTTTGCTAAGCAGACTTTAATACATGTAACTAATATGCAACCAAGCATTACAATAACAATAAAATAAATTAAAAATACAGTGATTTTTCCTGTCCATCCTGTAAATAGATTACTAAACCATTCACTCAAATCATAATTCCCGTTTTTTTCAAGTATGTTGAGACACTTGTGCAATCACTTTTAAATGTGCTTTTACAGATTTTGTTTTGCCTGGAATAAATGCACAACATTGTTCTCCTATTAAAGCACATGTACCCTCTTGGCATGCTAATATGTAATCTAATGCCATTCGATTTTGCAAAACCATAGTTCATATAGCTGTAATTTCGACAGCAATGTCAAGGACTGCATTGAAAGTAGCATTTGCCAATACCTCAACTAGTTTAAATAGTTTTCTCAGCTCCCAGATGGCTTTTGCAGCCCTGTACCAGGGAAAATACCTGCTCCAGAGATTACATCATCTCCTAAATCCATATCTTTTAATTTAATATGATCAAGATTTTGATGATATGATATATACGTGATGTATCTAAGGTGTCTACTGGATTTTCTGGACTTTCAATCACAGGTAATATATCCCTTTTCTTTTTTGCATTTCTAATGCTTCTTTTTGGTAACTCTTTTACATGATGCATTGCTGGTACCACTAATCCTATATAACAGGTGCCATCCCATCCCTTTGGTAACCATTTATAAGCATATTTACCACAGATGTAATATAACCCATCTGACAGAGCAACACTGCTATTTACCAGACTGCCATTTTTTTGCCCTGTCGTAGGAGTTTTATCATGTTACAATTGCCTCATGTACGCAGACAACCCTCTCCTCCTTCCACCAAACACTAATACATGCGAGATATGAAATTATACAGCCAAACTGGAGGCTAAGTTCTCTCAACCCAAGACTGGACCAGGCAGTCAAGAGGAGAAGGGAATTACTTGCATCACACCACCAGTCTCACATTGACCTATGAAACCAGTACCGGCAAAAAACACACATAAATACATGAAAACATACTCTGAGGCTCTAAATAAAAATCTGCAGAAGCAACAGAGACCTCCAAAGCAGACATCCAAGCAACCTCCACCCTCCAACACAAACCATGAAACGCATACTTCACAAAACCAGTGTGCCACACAATCACAGCCTTTAAGACAGAATAACATACCCAACACACTAGTAATAGGTGACTCTATTGTCAGGCACACTGACGTCCCACTCACTAGGCTGAACAAGAAGAAGGTTACTGTTAGCTGCCTGTCGGGTGCCAGGATCCGCCACATAACACAAGCACTCAGGTCACTCCTGAACAAGTACAAATATGACTCTGTCACTGTCCATGTTGGTGTGAATGACCTGAGCCGTACCTCCCTGGACTACATGAAAAGAGACATGGAGGAGCTCTCTGATCACGTAGCCCAGGCCAGTATGACCCTGACCATGAGTAGCATCCTGCCCTCACCAAGAATGATACCACAGTATAGAGAAAAAAATTATTAATTTCAACAATTGGCTAAGCTTCTGGTGTCATTCAAATGGGATCCAGTGTCTGTCAGCCTGGGATGACATGCTTGACAAGCCACACTGCTTTGCTAGAGATGGCTTGCACCTGTCACCTTTAGGCTTTCGAAAACTGGCCAAGACTCTTGCCACCCCCATAATGCCTTTTTTAGGAAAGGCTCAAAAGACAAACCCACCACTGTAAATAGCACAAGTAACAAAAAACTGAGGGTAATGCTACTCAATGCCAGAAGTCTAAACCTCAAAATGCATGCACTAGAGGCACTCCTCAGTATGGAGAAAATCGATATATGTGTAGTAACAGAAACCTGGTTTAAGGCAACAGAGAGCACCCCAGCACTACCAGGCTACAACTCATACCATACATTTTGGCCACAAATCCCGGACCGAAATAAAAAAGGCAGGGGAGTATCCATATTCATCAAGGATACCCACACCTCCAGGTTAGCGGCACAGCACAATGCTTCAGAGATCATCCACGTGCAACTAACAATGGGAAAAACTGCTATTCAAATTATAGCTTGCTACAGATCACCCACCATGTCCCAGGACCTCCACTCTGCATTCCTGGAAACACGATCACCAACATGGGTGACCGTTGTTCCACACCATAGGTCAACCCCTTGCTGGTTAGATCTGACCATAAACTAATCAGTCTGGATATCCACATTCCACCACCACCACCAGTCAAAGAAATCACTGTGAAAAACCTTTCAAAAGCAAACTTCATGTTACTTAACACTGAGATAGGAAGTTTCAAAGCCCCCATGCTAAAGGATAACGCTGTCCAAGCTGCAAAATCCTTTACTAATGCACTCTAAGGGCACCTACATGAATGCATGGATTGTGCTATCCCAAACAAAACCAAGACTCACTCCTCCAAGAAAAGGAAACCAGTCTGGTGGACCCCTGCCATAAACATGCTATACAATAGAAGGAGGAAACTAGTACAGAAAAGAGTAAAAGCCCAAGAAGGGAAGACATCCCTGATCAGTATCAGCAAGAAACTACGTTCCCTCATAAAATAATCCAAGGCTAGCTTCGAAAGAAAAATTGCCATGGACTCCAAAGATAACCACAAGGCATTCTTTAGCTATGTCAAGAATCTAAGTGGCAATTCTCAGATCTGCTCAGAGTGCCGAATGGCACAAAACACACTGAACTGACCAATATAGCCAACATTTTTATTTTTTATTTTATTTTATTTTACATTTGTTGACCGGGCTGGTCCAACTGGTTATTGAGTCCATTTTCAGTGGAGGCCCAGGGAGAAAAACTCCAAAAATACTTTCATTGATAAACAGAAATTATAGAGAGCAACACTTTAGTTAATGAGCATTTAAAGTATCAAGTTCTGTCAGGTGCAACAGTTAGGACATTAACATACTTACTAACAGTCAATTTACTTGTGGACTAAAAATTAGTAGGCAGAAAAGGTGGAAGTACTAGAACTAGATGGAAATGTTAGTCAGGGTTTATGCAGGGGCAGAGCCAGCGGGTTCAAAGGAAAGTTTTGAGCTGGGTTTTAAAGTAGTGAGGAGAGGATATGGAAGAGAGCTTGTCAGGAAGAGAGTTCCAGGATTTTCCAATAGTCTTAGAGAACAAGGAGTTACCTGCCAAGTTGTTGTCTTTACAAGTTGCTATAAGAAGTTTGTTAGAAGAACATAGGCTTTTGAGGTTGCAGTAAGGAGTTATAAGGGAAGTGAGTATAGGGGTATTAGTGGGGTTGTATAGAATTTTTTGGGCTAAGGAGAGTTGATGAAACAAGATCAGATTTTGCAATTCTAGCCATCCTAATTCCTTTAAGTTTTTGCAGTAGTGAGTTCTGAAAGTAGAACCAGAGGCAAATCTGGCGATACTATTATAGGCAATAGACTGTTTCTTGAGGTTAATATAAATAGGTGCGGCATAAAGGAGGGTTGAAACCAGATGGGAATGGGCAATGGAGGTTCTGGGCAGTGGATTAAGGAATGGTTTGATTCTATAAAGTGAGCCTAGTTTTCTGTTGACTTGTTTTATAGTGTTATTTATGTGAGAATCAAAGGATAGGTTGTTATCTATTTCAACTCCTGGGAGCCTAGTGGAGGGGTCTGGAGATATACTGGTGCCATTATTAGAGAGGACTGAGAAGATGAGAGGAGGGTCTTGTGGGTGGGGGAGAAAAGTAACAATTTGTTTTTTTTAGGGTTTAAGATTAGACATTGTTTAAAGAACCAAGTTTCTGCAGTTAGAAAAATCTGCTGGGTGATAGAGTGTAGTTCAGACTAGGCAGATGAGGCAGAACAGATCAGAGTAGAATTGTCAGCGTATTGTATACAGGTAGCTAAGGGAATACTGGTTTGCAGATCATTAATAATAATAGAAAACAGAAGGGGGCCACGAATAGAGCCTTGGGGAACTCCTAGGGAAATGGGGAGGTGGTTGGATAAGTTATTATGCCAGAGTACTGCCTGTTCATAGGTTCATTGGTTCATAGGTTCATACTAGGCTATCTGCCCTAGGGCATTTATAAGCCTAGCCAGAGTTGTGTGGCTTTCACCACCCCTTAGGTTGAAGAATACTATACCCATTAGTTTGCCGTGCCTCTGTCCAGCAATGATACAGAGATGATCCCCGGGGTAAACCTATGATCTCCCATCCACTGGTCAAGATTCCTCTTGAACAGAGCCAGCGAGGTGCTCTGTCTCACATGGACCGGGATTCTGTTCCACAGCATAGAGAGTCTCTGGGTGATGAATCTGTCCCTCCAGCACGTCCTATTTATATCCATGTTGAGGTTTAAGTCTCTTGCTCTTGTGGCTCTGGTGGATTTGGATTTTTTGAGGTGGAGCATGTCCATTAATTCTGGGTTGGACATGGCCTTGTATGTCAGGCACAGGTCACCTCTGAGCAGACGGTATGCGACTGAATAGAGCTGGAGTTTCTTCAGTCGGGCAGCATATGGCATATTTTTGAGCCCCTTTATCCTTTTGGTGAGGAACTTTTGGGGTCTTTCCAATTGCTGCAGGTGTCGGGTAAGATACTTTCCGAATGGGGCATTGTACTCAATCATTGGTCTGATAAGTGAAGAGTACAGGGGAACAATGACCTCCCTTAATCTGGATGTGAATCCCTTCATAATCAGGTGGGCAATGTAGAAGGTCCTCCTAACCACTTTGGCAATGTGAGTGTCAAAAGAAAGGTTACTATCAACTTGGGTCCCCAGGTCCCTGATAACCTCTTCTGTGCTTAATGGATTGCCACCTACGTGGTAACTTGGGGTTACCTTGTTTTTACCAAAGGGTATGACTATACATTTTTTGGTGTTTAGCTTAAGGCCATGGCTCTGGCACCAGTTATCTGTTTCTATGAGACCTCTTTGAAGGATATCTGTGTCTGATGGATTTTCAACTATGGCGCCCAGTTTTCAGTCATCTGCAAACTTTGTCAGCCACAATCCTCCTATGTTTGCCTGCACTTCTGAAAAGTAGATGCCGAACAAGAGGGGACCCAGGACTGAGCCCTGTGGGACACCGCTTGTGACCGGCTTGGAGTCTGACATGGCACCAGCAACTCTAACCCTGTGGGTTCTGTCCTTGAGCCAGTTTGCAACCCATCTTGTGACATATGGGTTTACATTTAAGCTGGTGAGCTTTTCTATAATACCTGAGTGGGGTATTGTGTCGAAAGCTTTTGCAAGGTCAAGGTAGGCTGTGTGAACTGCCTTACCCTCATCAATGGCCTTGGTGACTGTTTCAAAAAAGTCGACCAAGTTCAAGAGGCATGATCTGCCCTTGACAAAGCCGAATTGGGTAGGATCCAATGTCTGTAGGTCCCCTATGTCTTTATTTATGAGTTCCATTATGATCCTCTCCATTACTTTGCAGACCAGGCTTGTTAAGCTTATGGGGCGGTAATTACCAGGGTCCGTAGAAGCACCGCCTTTGTGGAGTGGGACCACAGTTGCCGTACGCCACTCTTTGGGTACGTATCCTGTGGTAAGGCTAAGATTAAACAGCAGCCTTATGTGTGGGTTTAGTTCCTCATTGAGTTCGTGTAGCACACAGCCGGGGACACCATCCGGTCCCATTGATGCTGTGTTTTTAGCTTTAGAGAGAAGCTCTCACCTGGGCATTTGAGATGATTGGGAGGCTACACTCTGCTGGGATAGATATTTCTCCTTTTGGGGGGGGGGGGAGAAATTTGCACTGAACCTGTCTGCCAGTATGTTTGCAATGTCTGTGGGTTCAGTGATTTTTGTATCATTTTGTACTAATTCTGAGCATATCTGGGAGTTTCCACCCAGGTTTCTAACATAGCTAAAGAAGGCCTTATGATTGTCTTTTGAGTCCTTGGCGATTTTTCTCTCAAAGTTGGCCTTGGATGATTTTATGAGTGATCATAGTTTTTTACTAGTATTGATCAGAGATGTCTTCCCTTTTAGGGATTTTGCTCTGTCTTGTAGTAGCTTTCTCCTCTTGTTGTAAAGTTTGTTTATGGCTGGGGTCAACCAGATCGGGCGCTTGCCTTTGGTGGAAAGGGTCTTGATTTTATTTGGGATTGCTTGATCCATGCAATCCTGAAGGTGCTCGTAGAAAGCATTTGTAAGGGATTCAGCAGCGTGGGTTGTGGTTTCCAATGGCTCAGGGGCCTTGAAGGATGCCACACCAGTCTTAAGAAGTGTGAAGTTGGCTTTTGAGAAGTTCTTCACTGTGGTCTTTTTTGTTGGGGGTGGGGGCGGGATGTGGATCTCCAGTGAGATTAGTTTATGGTCTGATCTCAGCAATGAGGGATATACTTCTGGTGTGGAGCATTTTGTCCCCATGTTTGTGATGATCAGGTCTAGTATATTTTCACCTCTTGTGGGAATGGTGACAAGTTGTTCCATAGCATTTGAGTTTATGAACTCCAGGAACCTTTGGGCTAGGGTATTGGGGCTTGAGTAATGTTCCCAGTCTATGTTTGGGTAGTTGAAGTTACACAATATGATGGTGTTTGGAGAGACATTTATACTCTCCAGTGTCTTCAGGAAGGCTGTGTGGGGTTCCTGAGTTTGAGAGGGTGGCCTGTAACATGCTACAAACTGTAGAGCAGTTTTGCCTATGGTTAATTGCACCTGAATGGTCTCTGATGCTTCGTGAGTTGCCACCAGCCTGGAGGTGTGGGTATCCTTGATGAATATGGATACACCCCCTCCTTTTGTGGTACGGTCTGGGTTTTGGGGCCGGAACACTTGATATGAGGTAAAACCTGATAGTGCCGGGGTGCTCTCAGGAGCCTTGAACCAGGTTTCAGTCACAGCACAGACATCAATGTTCTCCATACTGAGGAGGGCTTCGAGGGCGTGCATCTTGAGATTTAGACTTCTGGCATTGAGCAGCATTACCCTTAGTTTTTTTCCATTATTGTTTTCTAGGGCGGTGGGTTTAGAATTTGAGCCTTGTCTAAAAAAGGCACTATGGGGGTGGCAAGAGCCTTTGCCAATATCCGGAAACCCAGGGGTGACAGGTGCAAGCCGTCCCTTGCGAAGCAGCGTGGCTTTTCAAGCATGTCATTCCAGGCAGACAGACATTGGATCCCCTTAGAATGACACCAGAAATTAAGCCAATTATTAAAACTGATCATTTTGTCTCTGTATTGTGGCATCATTCTTGGTGAAGGTAGGATACTGCTCAGGGTCAGGGCCATACCAGCCTGGGCTACATAATCTGAGAGCTGCTCTATGTCTCTTTTCATGTAGTCCAGGGAGGTACATCTCAGGTCATTCACACCAGCATGGACAATGACTGAGTCATACTTGTACTTGCTGTGGAGTGACCTGAGTGCTTGTGTTATGTGGCGGATTCTAGCGCCTGACAGGCAGCTTACTGTGACCCTCTCCTTGTTCAGTCTGGTGAGTGGGACGTCAGTGTGTCTGACTATGGAGTCACCTATGACAAGTGTGTCTGGCATTGTGTTTGGCCTTAAGGGCTGTGACTGATTTGTACACTGACTTTGTGATCTATGTGTTGCTTGTGTTATGTCATGAGGTGGCAGTTGTTTGGGTGTCTGCTTTGGAGGCCTCTGCTGTTTTGGTAGATTTTTGATCAGTGCCTCCGAGTATGTCTTTGTGTGTTTATGTGTTTGATTTGTAGTTGTGATAGTTCTATGTGAGACTGGGTTTATGGTGTGTGTGGTTACCTTCTCCTCCTGTCTGGTTTTGCCAGTCCTGAGTTGAGAGAGCTCAGCCTCCAGTTTGGCTATATAGTTGCATCTCTCATATGTATTTGTGTTTTGTGGGAGGAGGAGAGGGTTGTCTGTGTACATGAGGCAATTGTAACATTGCCTCAATATTCCCAGATTCACCAGCTGAGCAGGAGAGGATGCTAGCAACTGACCCTTAGACATGCTAGAAGAAATGAAAAAGTTTGCTGTGTAACTGAGTCAGAAAGGACCTATAGGGAAGTGGGTACTCAAGGGGGTTTTAAGCTAGGGAAGTACTTTGTATAATATAAAAGTGCTTTACCTGACTAAAAAATGCTTTAGGAACAAGTGCTGAGCTTTACAGATAGAGAATAGACTGTTTAGACTACAAGTAGAGCAGTTCTAAGGGAAAAAATGAAGAGCAGACTTTACAGAGCCAGAAATAGTTTAACCTTGTTTAACCGGCGCTGCCCGATGGTGCTCTAGTGTCAACTCCGCGCTAAATGCAAAAAAGGCAATAAGTCAGTAGTACAGGCTAGCACACTTTAGTGGGCAGCCAAACAATTAAATTAAACAGCAAACAAACACTTTTCGACTTGAATTAGACTAATTTCGACTAAAATGTACTTTTAAGTGCAGATAATAAAAAATGCAGTAAATAACTATGAAAACAGTTAAAGCTTGCTCTAGGTAAACAGTAGAAGGTAAAACAAATATAAAAAACAGCAGGATACTTAATCAGGAAAGCAGTCAATTTTCAGTTCTCTGTAGCCAGGAAGACTCAACAGGACCACGTGGAGCTGTGTCTGAGCAATATGGCTTCAAAAAAATGCCAGAGGCAGATTTTAACCAGGGAACTTCAAAAGAGCTAGAAATGGTCCAAAATGACCAATTACTACAGCTTCTTGTGCTGAGGTCACTTCCCTCAAGGACAGGTAGGCTATTCAAGGCTCCCCACTCCCACTGGTGAGCTAAGAAACTTCCTTCTATCCAAGTAAGGCAATGGACAACACAGGAACTACAACACAGCCCAGGATACAGCAAGGCCTGTAAACTGGTCTAACTAGTTTAGGAGAGGCAGGAAAACAAGGAATATTTTTTTGTTTTTTTGTTTTAAATAGAAACACATAGAATTGCAGAAAAGGCAATAAGTCAGTAGTACAGGCTAGCACACTTTAGTGGGCAGCCAAACAATTAAATTAAACAGCAAACAAATACTTTTCGACTTGACTTAGACTAATTTTGACTAAAATGTACTTTTAAGTGCAAATAATAAAAAATGCAGTAAATAACTATGAAAACAGTTAAAGCTTGCTCTAGGTAAACAGTAGAAGGTAAAACAAATATAAAAAACAGCAGGATACTTAATCAGGAAAGCAGTCACTTTTTTCAGTTCTCTGTAGCCAGGAAGACTCAACAGGACCACGTGGAGCTGTGTCTGAGCAATATGGCTTCAAAAAAATGCCAGAGGCAGATTTTAACCAGGGAACTTCAAAAGAGCTAGAAATGGTCCAAAATGACCAACTACAGCTTCTTGTGCTGAGGTCACTTCCCTCAAGGACAGGTAGGCTATTCAAGGCTCCCCACTCCCACTGGTGAGCTAAGAAACTTCCTTCTATCCAAGTAAGGCAATGGACAACACAGGAACTATAACACAGCCCAGGATACAGCAAGGCCTGTAAACTGGTCTAACTAGTTTAGGAGAGGCAGGAAAACAAGGAATATTTTTTGTTTTTTTGTTTTTAAATAGAAACACACAGAAATGCAGAAAAGGCAATAAGTCAGTAGTACAGGCTAGCACACTTTAGTGGGCAGCCAAACAATTAAATTAAACAGCAAACAAACACTTTTCCACTTGAATTAGACTAATTTCGACTAAAATGTACTTTTAAGTGCAGATAATAAAAAATGCAGTAAATAACTATGAAAACAGTTAAAGCTTGCTCTAGGTAAACAGTAGAAGGTAAAACAAATATAAAAAACAGCAGGATACTTAATCAGGAAAGCAGTCACTTTTTTTCAGTTCTCTGTAGCCAGGAAGACTCAACAGGACCACGTGGAGCTGTGTCTGAGCAATATGGCTTCAAAAAATGCCAGAGGCAGATTTTAACCAGGGAACTTCAAAAGAGCTAGAAATTGTCCAAAATGACCAATTACTACAGCTTCTTGTGCTGAGGTCACTTCCCTCACGGGTAGGTAGGCTATTGAAGGCTCCCCACTCCCACTGGTGAGCTAAGAAACTTCCTTCTATCCAAGTAAGGCAATGGACAACACAGGAACTACAACACAGCCCAGGATACAGCAAGGCCTGTAAACTGGTCTAACTAGTTTAGGAGAGGCAGCAAAACAAGGAATATTTTTTTTTTTTTTTTTTGTTTTTAAATAGAAACACACAGAAATGCAGAAAAGGCAATAAGTCAGTAGTACAGGCTAGCACACTTTAGTGGGCAGCCAAACAAATAAATTAAACAGCAAACAAACACTTTTCGACTTAAATTAGACTAATTTTGACTAAAATGTACTTTTAAGTGCAGATAATAAAAAATCAGTAAATAACTATGAAAACAGTTAAAGCTTGCTCTAGGTAAGCAGTAGAAGGTAAAACAAATATAAAAAACAGCAGGATACTTAATCAGGAAAGCAGTCACTTTTTGTTCAGTTCTCTGTAGCCAGGAAGACTCAACAGGACCACGTGGAGCTGTGTCTGAGCAATATAGCTTCAAAAAAATGCCAGAGGCAGATTTTAACCAGGGAACTTCAAAAGAGCTAGAAATGGTCCAAAATGACCAATTACTACAGCTTCTTGTGCTGAGGTCACTTCCCTCAAGGACAGGTAGGCTATTCAAGGATCCCCACTCCCACTGGTGAGCTAAGAAACATCCTTCTATCCAAGTAAGGCAATGGACAACACAGGAACTACAACACAGCCCTGGATACAGCAAGGCCTGTAAACTGGTCTAACTAGTTTAGGAGAGGCAGGAAAACAAGGAATATTTTTTTGTTTTTTTGTTTTTAAATAGAAACACACAGAAATGCAGAAAAGGCAATAAGTCAGTAGTACAGGCTAGCACACTTTAGTGGGCAGCCAAACAATTAAATTAAACAGCAAACAAACACTTTTCGACTTGAATTAGACTAATTTTGACTAAAATGTACTTTTAAGTGCAGATAATAAAAAATGCAGTAAATAACTATGAAAACAGTTAAAGCTTGCTCTAGGTAAACAGTAGAAGGTAAAACAAATATAAAAAACAGCAGGATACTTAATCAGGAAAGCAGTCACTTTTTTCAGTTCTCTGTAGCCAGGAAGACTCAACAGGACCACGTGGAGCTGTGTCTGAGCAATATGGCTTCAAAAAATGCCAGAGGCAGATTTTAACCAGGGAACTTCAAAAGAGCTAGAAATGGTCCAAAATGACCAACTACAGCTTCTTGTGCTGAGGTCACTTCCCTCAAGGACAGGTAGGCTATTCAAGGCTCCCCACTCCCACTGGTGAGCTAAGAAACTTCCTTCTATCCAAGTAAGGCAATGGACAACACAGGAACTATAACACAGCCCAGGATACAGCAAGGCCTGTAAACTGGTCTAACTAGTTTAGGAGAGGCAGGAAAACAAGGAATATTTTTTTTTTTTATTTTAAATAGAAACACACAGAAATGCAGAAAAGGCAATAAGTCAGTAGTACAGGCTAGCACACTTTAGTGGGCAGCCAAACAATTAAATTAAACAGCAAACAAACACTTTTCCACTTGAATTAGACTAATTTCGATTAAAATGTACTTTTAAGTGCAGATAATAAAAAATGCAGTAAATAACTATGAAAACAGTTAAAGCTTGCTCTAGGTAAACAGTAGAAGGTAAAACAAATATATAAAAAACAGCAGGATACTTAATCAGGAAAGCAGTCACTTTTTTTCAGTTCTCTGTAGCCAGGAAGACTCAACAGGACCACGTGGAGCTGTGTCTGAGCAATATGGCTTCAAAAAAATGCCAGAGGCAGATTTTAACCAGGGAACTTCAAAAGAGCTAGAAATTGTCCAAAATGACCAATTACTACAGCTTCTTGTGCTGAGGTCACTTCCCTCAAGGGTAGGTAGGCTATTGAAGGCTCCCCACTCCCACTGGTGAGCTAAGAAACTTCCTTCTATCCAAGTAAGGCAATGGACAACACAGGAACTACAACACAGCCCAGGATACAGCAAGGCCTGTAAACTGGTCTAACTAGTTTAGGAGAGGCAGCAAAACAAGGAATATTTTTTTGTTTTTTTTTTTGTTTTTAAATAGAAACACACAGAAATGCAGAAAAGGCAATAAGTCAGTAGTACAGGCTAGCACACTTTAGTGGGCAGCCAAACAAATAAATTAAACAGCAAACAAACACTTTTCGACTTAAATTAGACTAATTTTGACTAAAATGTACTTTTAAGTGCAGATAATAAAAAATCAGTAAATAACTATGAAAACAGTTAAAGCTTGCTCTAGGTAAGCAGTAGAAGGTAAAACAAATATAAAAAACAGCAGGATACTTAATCAGGAAAGCAGTCACTTTTTTTCAGTTCTCTGTAGCCAGGAAGACTCAACAGGACCACGTGGAGCTGTGTCTGAGCAATATAGCTTCAAAAAAATGCCAGAGGCAGATTTTAACCAGGGAACTTCAAAAGAGCTAGAAATGGTCCAAAATGACCAATTACTACAGCTTCTTGTGCTGAGGTCACTTCCCTCAAGGACAGGTAGGCTATTCAAGGATCCCCACTCCCACTGGTGAGCTAAGAAACATCCTTCTATCCAAGTAAGGCAATGGACAACACAGGAACTACAACACAGCCCTGGATACAGCAAGGCCTGTAAACTGGTCTAACTAGTTTAGGAGAGGCAGGAAAACAAGGAATATTTTTTTTGTTTTTTTGTTTTTAAATAGAAACACACAGAAATGCAAAAAAGGCAATAAGTCAGTAGTACAGGCTAGCACACTTTAGTGGGCAGCCAAACAATTAAATTAAACAGCAAACAAACACTTTTCGACTTGAATTAGACTAATTTTGACTAAAATGTACTTTTAAGTGCAGATAATAAAAAATGCAGTAAATAACTATGAAAACAGTTAAAGCTTGCTCTAGGTAAACAGTAGAAGGTAAAACAAATATAAAAAACAGCAGGATACTTAATCAGGAAAGCAGTCACTTTTTTTCAGTTCTCTGTAGCCAGGAAGACTCAACAGGACCACGTGGAGCTGTGTCTGAGCAATATGGCTTCAAAACAATGCCAGAGGCAGATTTTAACCAGGGAACTTCAAAAGAGCTAGAAATGGTCCAAAATGACCAATTACTACAGCTTCTTGTGCTGAGGTCACTTCCCTCAAGGACAGGTAGGCTATTCAAGGCTCCCCACTCCAACTGGTGAGCTAAGAAACTTCCTTCTATCCAAGTAAGGCAATGGACAACACAGGAACTACAACACAGCCCAGGATACAGCAAGGCCTGTAAACTGGTCTAACTAGTTTAGGAGAGGCAGGAAAACAAGGAATATTTTTTTGTTTTTTTTGTTTTTAAATAGAAACACACAGAAATGCAGAAAAGGCAATAAGTCAGTAGTACAGCAAACAAACACTTTTCGACTTGAATTAGACTAATTTCGACTAAAATGTACTTTTAAGTGCAGATAATAAAAAATGCAGTAAATAACTATGAAAACTGTTAAAGCTTGCTCTAGGTAAACAGTAGAAGGTAAAACAAATATAAAAAACAGCAGGATACTTAATCAGGAAAGCAGTCACTTTTTTCAGTTCTCTGTAGCCAGGAAGACTCAACAGGACCACGTGGAGCTGTATCTGAGCAATATGGCTTCAAAAAAATGCCAGAGGCAGATTTTAACCAGGGAAGTTCAAAAGAGCTAGAAATTGTCCAAAATGACCAATAACTACAGCTTCTTGTGCTGAGGTCACTTCCCTCAAGGACAGGTAGGCTATTCAAGGCTCCCCACTCCCACTGGTGAGCTAAGAAACTTCCTTCTATCCAAGTAAGGCAATGGACAACACAGGAACTACAACACAGCCCAGGATACAGCAAGGCCTGTAAACTGGTCTAACTAGTTTAGGAGAGTCAGGAAAACAAGGAATATTTTTTTTTTTTTTTGTTTTTAAATAGAAACACACAGAAATGCAGAAAAGGCAATAAGTCAGTAGTACAGGCTAGCACACTTTAGTGGGCAGCCAAACAATTAAATTAAACAGCAAACAAACACTTTTCGACTTGAATTAGACTAATTTTGACTAAATTGTACTTTTAAGTGCAGATAATAAAAAATCAGTTTTAAAAAAAACCCTTAAAAAAAAGGGAAAAAAAAAAAAAGGTTTTAAAAAGCCCTTTTTTGCCTTTGCTTTTTTTTTGTTTTCCCCCCCCCCCCCCCCCCCCAGGGGAAGAGGGGGAAAAAAAAAATTTTTAAAAACCCGGGAACTTAAAGGAAAGGTCCCAAAATTTTTTTCAGCTTTCTTTTGCCAGGGAAAAACCCTCAAAAAAA
>NC_056746.1:965265480-965295480 GCF_019279795.1 Protopterus annectens
AATAAAAAACAGAAACAAAAGAATTAGACTAATTTCGACTAAAATGTGCTTTTAAGTGCAGATAATAAAAAATGCAGTAAATAACTATGAAAACAGTTAAAGCTTACTCTAGGTAAGCAGTAGAAGGTAAAACAAATATAAAAAACAGCAGGATACTTAATCAGGAAAGCAGTCGCTTTTTTTCAGTTCTCTGTAGCCAGGAAGACTCAACAGGACCACGTGGAGCTGTGTCTGAGTAATATGGCTTCAAAAAAATGCCAGAGGCAGATTTTAACCAGGGAACTTCAAAAGATCTAGAAATGGTCCAAAATGACCAATTACTACAGCTTCTTGTGCTGAGATCACTTCCCTCAAGGACAGGTAGGCTATTCAAGGCTCCCCACTCCCACTGGTGAGCTAAGAAACTTTCTTCTATCCAAGTAAGGCAATGGACAACACAGGAACTACAACACAGCCAAGGATACAGCAAGGCCTGTAAACTGGTCTAACTAGTTTAGGAGAGGCAGGAAAGCAAGGAATATTTTTTTGTTTTTAAATAGAAACACACAGAAATGCAGAAAAGGCAATAAGTCAGTAGTACAGGCTAGCACACATTAGTGGGCAGCCAAACAATTAAATTAAACAGCAAACAAACACTTTTCGACTTGAATTAGACTAATTTCGACTAAAATGTACTTTTAAGTGCAGATAATAAAAAATGCAGTAAATAACTATGAAAACAGTTAAAGCTTGCTCTAGGTAAGCAGTAGAAGGTAAAACAAATATAAAAAAACAGCAGGATACTTAATCAGGAAAGCAGTCACTTTTTTCAGTTCTCTGTAGCCAGGAAGACTCAACAGGACCACGTGGAGTTGTGTCTGAGCAATATGGCTTCAAAAAAATGCCAGAGGCAGATTTTAACCAGGGAACTTCAAAAGAGCTAGAAATGGTCTTGTGCTGAGGTCACTTCCCTCAAGGACAGGTAGGCTATTCAAGGCTCCCCACTCCCACTGGTGAGCTAAGAAACTTCCTTCTATCCAAGTAAAGCAATGGACAACACAGGAACTACAACACAGCCCAGGATACAGCAAGGCCTGTAGACTGGTCTAACTAGTTTAGGAGAGGCAGGAAAACAAGGAATATTTTTTTTGTTTTTTTTGTTTTTAAATAGAAACACACAGAAATGCAGAAAAGGCAATAAGTCAGTAGTACAGGCTAGCACACTTTAGTGGGCAGCCAAACAATTAAATTAAACAGCAAACAAACACTTTTCGACTTGAATTAGACTAATTTTGACTAAAATGTACTTTTAAGTGCAGATAATAAAAAATGCAGTAAATAACTATGAAAACAGTTAAAGCTTGCTCTAGGTAAGCAGTAGAAGGTAAAACAAATATAAAAAACAGCAGGATACTTAATCAGGAAAGCAGTCGCTTTTTCCAGTTCTCTGTAGCCAGGAAGACTCAACAGGACCACGTGGAGCTGTGTCTGAGCAATATGGCTTCAAAAAAATGCTAGAGGCAAATTTTAACCAGGGAACTTCAAAAGAGCTAGAAATGGTCTTGTGCTGAGGTCACTTCCCTCAAGGACAGGTAGGCTATTCAAGGCTCCCCACTCCCACTGGTGAGCTAAGAAACTTCCTTCTATCCAAGTAAGGTAATGGACAACACAGGAACTACAACACAGCCCAGGATACAGCAAGGCCTGTAAACTGGTCTAACTAGTTTAGGAGAGGCAGGAAAACAAGGAATATATATTTTTTTGTTTTTAAATAGAAACACACAGAAATGCAGAAAAGGCAATAAGTCAGTAGTACAGGCTAGCACACTTTAGTGTGCAGCCAAACAATTAAATTAAACAGCAAACAAACACTTTTCGACTTGAATTAGACTAATTTCGACTAAATGTACTTTTAAGTGTAGATAATAAAAAATGCAGTAAATAACTATGAAAACAGTTAAAGCTTGCTCTAGGTAAGCAGTAGAAGGTAAAACAAATATAAAGAACAGCAGGATACTTAATCAGGAAAGCAGTCGCTTTTTTCAGTTCTCTGTAGCCAGGAAGACTCAACAGGACCACGTGGAGCTGTGTCTGAGCAATATGGCTTCAAAAAAATGCCAGAGGCAGATTTTAACCAGGGAACTTCAACAGAGCTAGAAACGGTCCAAAATGACCAATTACTACAGCTTCTTGTGCTGAGGTCACTTCCCTCAAGGACAGGTAGGCTATTCAAGGATCCCCACTCCCACTGGTGAGCTAAGAAACTTCCTTCTATCCAAGTAAGGCAATGGACAACACAGGAACTACAACACAGCCCAGGATACAGCAAGGCCTGTAAACTGGTCTAACTAGTTTAGGAGAGGCAGTAAAACAAGGAATATTTTTTGTTTTTTTGTTTTTAAATAGAAACACACAGAAATGCAGAAAAGGCAATAAGTCAGTAGTACAGGCTAGCACACTTTAGTGGGCAGCCAAACAATTAAATTAAACAGCAAACAAGCACTTTTCGACTTGAATTAGACTAATTTCGACTAAAATGTGCTTTTAAGTGCAGATAATAAAAAATGCAGTAAATAACTATGAAAACAGTTAAAGCTTGCTCTAGGTAAGCAGTAGAAGGTAAAAGAAATATGAAAAACAGCAGGATACTTAATCAGGAAAGCAGTCGCTTTTTTTCAGTTCTCTGTAGCCAGGAAGACTCAACAGGACCACGTGGAGCTGTGTCTGAGCAATATGGCTTCAAAAAAATGCCAGAGGCAGATTTTAACCAGGGAACTTCAAAAGATCTAGAAATGGTCCAAAATGACCAATTACTACAGCTTCTTGTGCTGAGATCACTTCCCTCAAGGACAGGTAGGCTATTCAAGGCTCCCCACTCCCACTGGTGAGCTAAGAAACTTTCTTCTATCCAAGTAAGGCAATGGACAACACAGGAACTACAACACAGCCCAGGATACAGCAAGGCCTGTAAACTGGTCTAACTAGTTTAGGAGAGGCAGGAAAACAAGGAATATTTTTTTTGTTTTTAAATAGAAACACACAGAAATGCAGAAAAGGCAATAAGTCAGTAGTACAGGCTAGCACACTTTAGTGGGCAGCCAAACAATTAAATTAAACAGCAAACAAACACTTTTCGACTTGAATTAGACTAATTTCGACTAAAATGTACTTTTAAGTGCAGATAATAAAAAATGCAGTAAATAACTATGAAAACAGTTAAAGCTTGCTCTAGGTAAGCAGTAGAAGGCAAAACAAATATAAAAAACAGCAGGATACTTAATCAGGAAAGCAGTCGCTTTTTCCAGTTCTCTGTAGCCAGGAAGACTCAACAGGACCACGTGGAGCTGTGTCTGAGCAATATGGCTTCAAAAAAATGCTAGAGGCAAATTTTAACCAGGGAACTTCAAAAGAGCTAGAAATGGTCTTGTGCTGAGGTCACTTCCCTCAAGGGCAGGTAGGCTATTCAAGGCTCCCCACTCCCACTGGTGAGCTAAGAAACTTCCTTCTATCCAAGTAAGACAATGGACAACACAGGAACTACAACACAGCCCAGGATACAGCAAGACCTGTAAACTGGTCTAACTAGTTTAGGAGAGGCAGGAAAACAAGGAATATTTTTTGTTTTTTTTGTTTTTAAATAGAAACACACAGAAATGCAGAAAAGGCAATAAGTCAGTAGTACAGGCTAGCACACTAGGATACTTAATCAGGAAAGCAGTCGCTTTTTTTCTGTTCTCTGTAGCCAGGAAGACTCAACAGGACCACGTGGAGCTGTGTCTGAGCAATATGGCTTCAAAAAAATGCCAGAGGCAGATTTTAACCAGGGAACTTCAAAAGAGCTAGAAATGGTCCAAAATGACCAATTACTACAGCTTCTTGTGCTGAGGTCACTTCCCTCAAGGACAGGTAGGCTATTCAAGGCTCCCCACTCCCACTGGTGAGCTAAGAAACTTCCTTCTATCCAAGTAAGGCAATGGACAACACAGGAACTACAACACAGCCCAGGATACAGCAAGGCCTGTAAACTGGTCTAACTAGTTTAGGAGAGGCAGGAAAGCAAGGAATATTTTTTTGTTTTTTTTGTTTTTAAATAGAAACACACAGAAATGCAGAAAAGGCAATAAGTCAGTAGTACAGGCTAGCACACTTTAGTGGGCAGCCAAACAATTAAATTAAACAGCAAACAAACACTTTTCGACTTGAATTAGACTAATTTCGACTAAAATGTACTTTTAAGTGCAGATAATAAAAAATGCAGTAAATAACTATGAAAACAGTTAAAGCTTGTTCTAGGTAAGCAGTAGAAGGTAAAACAAATATAAAAAACAGCAGGGTAATTAATCAGGAGAGCAGTCACTTTTTTTCAGTTCTCTGTAGCCAGGAAGACTCAACAGGACCACGTGGAGCTGTGTCTGAGCAATATGGCTTAAAAAAATGCCAGAGGCAGATTTTAACCAGGGAACTTCAAAAGAGCTAGAAATGGTCCAAAATGACCAATTACTACAGCTTCTTGTGCTGAGGTCACTTCCCTCAAGGACAGGTAGGCTATTCAAGGCTCCCCACTCCCACTGGTGAGCTAAGAAACTTCCTTCTATCCAAGTAAGGCAATGGACAACACAGGAACTACAACACAGCCCAGGATACAGCAAGGCCTGTAGACTGGTCTAACTAGTTTAGGAGAGGCAGGAAAACAAGGAATATTTTTTTTTTTTTTGTTTTTAAATAGAAACACACAGAAATGCAGAAAAGGCAATAAGTCAGTAGTACAGGCCGGCACACTTTATTGGGCAGCCAAACAATTAAATTAAACAGCAAACAAACACTTTTCGACTTGAATTAGACTAATTTCGACTAAAATGTACTTTTAAGTGCAGATAATAAAAATGCAGTAAATAACTATGAAAACAGTTAAAGCTTGCTCTAGGTAAGCAGTAGAAGGTAAAACAAATATAAAAAACAGCAGGATACTTAATCAGGAAAGCAGTCGCTTTTTCCAGTTCTCTGTAGCCAGGAAGACTCAACAGGACCACGTGGAGCTGTGTCTGAGCAATATGGCTTCAAAAAAATGCTAGAGGCAGATTTTAACCAGGGAACTTCAAAGAGCTAGAAATGGTCTTGTGCTGAGGTCACTTCCCTCAAGGACAGGTAGGCTATTCAAGGCTCCCCACTCCCACTGGTGAGCTAAGAAACTTCCTTCTATCCAAGTAAGGCAATGGACAACACAGGAACTACAACACAGCCCAGGATACAGCAAGACCTGTAAACTGGTCTAACTAGTTTAGGAGAGGCAGGAAAACAATTAATATTTTTTTGTTTTTTTTGTTTTTAAATAGAAACACACAGTAATGCAGAAAAGGCAATAAGTCAGTAGTACAGGCTAGCACACTAGGATACTTAATCAGGAAAGCAGTCGCTTTTTTCTGTTCTCTGTAGCCAGGAAGACTCAACAGGACCACGTGGAGCTGTGTCTGAGCAATATGGCTTCAAAAAAATGCCAGAGGCAGATTTTAACCAGGGAACTTCAAAAGAGCTAGAAATGGTCCAAAATGACCAATTACTGCAGCTTCTTGTGCTGAGGTCACTTCCCTCAAGGACAGGTAGGCTATTCAAGGCTCCCCACTCCCACTGGTGAGCTAAGAAACTTCCTTCTATCCAAGTAAGGCAATGGACAACACAGGAACTACAACACAGCCTAGGATACAGAAAGACCTGTAAACTCGTCTAACTAGTTTAGGAGAGGCAGGAAAGCAAGGAATTTTTTTTGTTTTTTTTGTTTTTAAATAGAAACACACAGAAATGCAGAAAAGGCAATAAGTCAGTAGTACAGGCTAGCACACTTTAGTGGGCAGCCAAACAATTAAATTAAACAGCAAACAAACACTTTTCGACTTGAATTAGACTAATTTCGACTAAAATGTACTTTTAAGTGCAGATAATAAAAAATGCAGTAAATAACTATGAAAACAGTTAAAGCTTGTTCTAGGTAAGCAGTAGAAGGTAAAACAAATATAAAAAACAGCAGGATACTTAATCAGGTAAGCAGTCACTTTTTTTCAGTTCTCTGTAGCCAGGAAGACTCAACAGGACCACGTGGAGCTGTGTCTGAGCAATATGGCTTCAAAAAAATGCCAGAGACAGATTTTAACCAGGGAACTTCAAAAGAGCTAGAAATGGTCCAAAATGACCAATTACTACAGCTTCTGGTGCTGAGGTCACTTCCCTCAAGGACAGGTAGGCTATTCAAGGCTCCCCACTCCCACTGGTGAGCTAAGAAACTTGCTTCTATCCAAGTAAGGCAATGGACAACACAGGAACTACAACACAGCCCAGGATACAGCAAAGCTTGTAAACTGGTCTAACTAGTTTAGTAGAGGCAGGAAAACAAGGAATATTTTTTTTTTTTGTTTTTAAATAGAAACACACAGAAATGCAGAAAATGCAATAAGTCAGTAGTACAGGCTAGCACACTTTAGTGGGCAGCCAAACAATTAAATTAAACAGCAAACAAACACTTTTCGACTTGAATTAGACTAATTTCGACTAAAATGTACTTTTAAGTGCAGATAATAAAAAATGCAGTAAATAACTATGAAAACAGTTAAAGCTTGCTCTAGGTAAGCAGTAGAAGGTAAAACAAATATAAAAAACAGCAGGATACTTAATCAGGAAAGCAGTCACATTTTTTCAGTTCTCTGTAGCCAGGAAGACTCAACAGGACCACATGGAGCTGTGTCTGAGCATATTTTGAAGGTAGGAGTGGAACCAATTTATGGCACTAGAGTCTAAGGCTAATGTTTTCAGTAAATTTATTAGAATCTAATGATTGACCATATTGAAGGGTTTGAATATGTCAATGAAGAGAGCAGAGGTGAGGATATTATTGTTCTTATTTTTGTTGATGCAGTCAGTGAAGGAAAGGAGGGCAGAAGTGGTGCTATGGAAGGGTCTGAAACCATGCTGACAGTTGGATAGGAGGTTGTTATTTAACAGGTGTTTAAGAAGCTGTTTTTGGATACATTTTTCCATTATTTTAGCAAGGGGGAGAGAAGGGTTATGGGTCGGTAGTTAGAAAGCTCTACTGAGTCACCAACTTTATGTAGGGAAATGATATGTGAGATTTTCCAGATTGAGGGAATGTAGCCTTCGGTAATGGTTCTGTTAATAAGAATCGAAATAGGATATGCCAATGATTTGGCAGCAATTTGTAGATATTGGGAGGGTAGAAGGTCAGCAGATGGGGAGGAGGGTTTAAGTTTGTGGAGAAGAGAGCAGATGAGGAATGTGGCTACAGGTTGAAGTTGTAATCGGGGAATAGATGTGGAAGGGGAGGTGGGCTGAGAAGATATATCAGGGGATAGTTGTTTAGATCTAGACTGGACAGTTTCACTGAAGAATGTATTAAAGGCATCAGCTGTTTGTTTGGGTTGTTATGGGAAGAGTTTAAGGGGTGTGGGATGTCGGAGTGGCCCGGGTTTTAAGAGTCTATTAATCCCTGCCCAAAACTTTTGTGGGTTTAGCTTGTTAATTTGTTGTAGGTGGCAGTAGTAATTTCTTTTGTCTAGAAGTACAGCTTTTTTGTAATGTTTCTTATTTCTCTAAATTTAAGATGGTCACTTGGATCTTTGGTGCTATGGTATTTGGTCCAAAGCTTATTTTTCATAATTATTTTATGCTGTGTGTCTTTTGAGAGCCAAAGGGCTTGTTTTGAGCAAATTCTAACAGATCTTAAAGGGGCATGAGACTCTAGTATAGATAGGAATTTTGAGTTGAAGTATGCAACAGCGTCATCTAGTGGCAGAAGTTTAAGAGGAACCAATTTGTAGTTTGTAGTTCAGCAAGGAAGGATTCAGGGTTAAAGCTTCTATTTGTTCTGATTTGTTTATATTTAGTAAGGTGAGGAGTAGGGCTTTTATGTCTTATTAAATAGGTAAGGGCATGGTCACTTAAGTCGTCAGGTAGAGTTCCTACTATGCAATTTTGGTCATGACTGTTAATCAGAATCCGATCCAATATGTTTTCTTTATTGTTAGATTTGTTTGTTCTGGTCGGGGTGTTAATGGTTTGTGAGAAGCCACTGAGATTTAGGAGGGAAGGTGGGACTCCTGAGGAGCAGGTTTTCCAGTCTATATTGACATCACCTAGTAGTATGGTTTCTTGTGGAGATGTAATAGAGAGCAAGTTAAGAATTTCTTCTAGTGTGTTAATATTATTTCTAGGAGGAAGGTAGGTGCAAATAATATTAATGTGACAAGGATTTCAGAATTGCTAACAGAGGGAGGTTTTTCATGGATAACAGTAATTTTCATGCCTGTTTTATACAGAATTGCTATACCACTGCCTTTTTTGGATGTACGGTCTAATCTTAAAATGTTGTAAACTGGCGGAGTAATTTCACTGTGTTGAATTGTTGGTTTTATCCAAGTTTCAGTTAGGCAAAGGATATCAAATGAGTGGATATCAAGCAGAGCATGGAGCTGGGCAATTTTAGTATTAATACTGCAGATGTTTAGGTGAGCTATAGAGAGAGAGTTTGGGGGTTTGGATATAAAGGTAGAGCAGGAGGGTGGAGAGAGTAGGGGATTTATAGTAGGAGTATTGTTTGGGCCAGGGTTGGGATGAATGTCACCTGCTATGACAGAGAGAGAAGTAGTCTAATTTTGGTGTCAGAGGGTTTGGAGTGTAAGTAAGATTTTTTTATCTGGCTGGTTATTGTAGGTAATATGGAACTTTCTATGAAATCTTGGTAGAAGGTAGCTAGGAAAAAAGATGTAGTTTGAAAATGGCTGGAATGTGATTTGGGAAGGTTGGCTAGTGTATTGGGTGTAAGAGTGTGTGTCTTTAGGCTAAGTTGTTCATATGATGTTAGAAGGTAAGATAGTATAAAGAAAGGAAGAAATGAGGAAAGGAGTATATGATTTAAATTATTAGAGCTTAGTAGTGGAGGCATGGTGATAAGGATGAGTATGAAGGTAGTTAAAAATATAGAAAAGAAATGGTGGGGAGGAAGAGAGGGAGTGATGGAAAAAAATAGAGTATGTGTTCTAGTAGACAAGGATAGGTTTTGGATGGGTAGGAGGGTGAGGTACTGTGTGATAGGTAAGCTAAGAAGGGGGAGTGGCCAGAGAAGTATAAACTTGGGACCCCTGGGGGTGTGTGGGAATTGGGGGTAGGGAGAGGAGCGGAGTGAGCCTGCAAGGCGAATGGAGCGGGTTAGAGCAAGTAAAAAATGAGAATCTAAGAGACAATCAGTAAGCTACAGAGTTTAGAGGAGCTCTTGGACAGATGCAGGTGAGTGGGGAGTGATTCTACAAGAATCTGTTTATAAGTTCATAGGTTCATAGGTTCATACTAGGCTATCTGCCCTAGGGCATTTATAAGCCTAGCCAGAATGTGTTTGGCTTTCGCCACCCATTTTAAATTTATTTTGCTATGTCCTTTTTCGAGGTTAGTATACTGTGCCTCTGTCTAACAGTGACACAGAAGTGATACCCGGGGTAAACCTACAATCTCCCATCCACTCATCAAGATTTCTCTTGAAGAGAGTCAATGAGGGACTCTGCCTAACCTGGACTGGGATTTTATTCCAGAGTGAAGGGAGCCTCTGGGTTATGAATCTGTCCCTCCAGCATGGCCTATTTATTTCAGTGCTGAGGTTCAAGTCTCTCGAGCGCGTAGCTCGATGGGATTTGGATTTTCTGAGGTGCAGCATGTCCATTAATTCCAGGTTGGACATGGCTTTATATGTCAGGCACAGATCGCCTCTGAACAGCCAGTATGCCACTGAGTAGAGCTGGAGTTTCTTTAACCGGGCAGCATATGGCATCTGTTTGAGCCCTTTGATCCTCTTGGTGAGGTACTTTTGGGGTCTTTCCAGTTGCTGCAGGTGTCTGGTAAGGTACATCCCAAAAGGGACATTGTACTCAATTATGGGCCTGATGAGGGATGAGTAAAGAGGCATGATGACCTCCCCTGATCTAGATGTGAATCCCTTCATGATTAGGTGGGCTATATAAAATGTTTTTCTAACCACTTTGGCCACGTGGCTGTCAAATGAGAGATTGCTATCAACTTGGATCCCCAGGTCCCTAATTACTTCTTCTGTACTTAATGGATTATCACCTATGTGGTAATTTGTGGGCACTTTGTTTTTTCCAAAGGGGATGACTATACACTTTTTGGCATTTAGCTTGAGGCCATGGCTCTGGCACCAGTTGTCTTTTTCTATGAGGCCCTTTTGGAGGATGCTTGTGTCAGCTGGAGAGTCGATAATGGTGCCCAGTT
The DNA here is from genome assembly GCF_019279795.1 of Protopterus annectens. Classification (NCBI taxonomy): domain Eukaryota; kingdom Metazoa; phylum Chordata; order Ceratodontiformes; family Protopteridae; genus Protopterus; species Protopterus annectens. Next base: position 965,275,741 of record NC_056746.1, read on the forward strand.
TGCAGTCATCTGCGAACTTGGTCAGCCACAGTCCTTCCGTGTTGGCCTGTACCTCCGAGAAATATATACCGAACAAGAGAGGTCGCAGGACTGAGCCTTGTGGGACACCACTTCTAACTGGTTTGGAGTCTGACATGGCTCCAGCAATTCTAACCATGTGGGTTCTGTCCTTGAGCCAGTTTGCAATCCATCTAGTGACATAGGGGTTTATATTTAAGCTGGTGAGCTTATCTATAATGCCCGAGTGGGGTATTGTATCGAAGGCTTTTGTGAGGTCCAGGTAGGCTGTGTGGATCACCTTCCCCTCATCAATGGCCTTGGTGACTGTTTCAAAAAAATCAACCAGGTTTAAGAGGCAGGATTTGCCCTTAACAAAGCCTAACTGGATAGGATCCAGTGTCTGTAGGTCCCCAATATCTTTATTTATGAGGTCCATGATGATCCTTTCCATAGCTTTGCAGACCAAGCTAGTCAGGCTTATGGGGCGATAGTTTCCAGGACCCGTTGAGGCACCACCTTTATGGAGAGGGACCACTGTTGCTGTACGCCACTCTTTGGGCACATATCCTGTAGTCAGGCTGAGACTGAACAGTAGTTTTATGTTTGGGTTTAGCTCTTTTGGAATTCATGTAGGACGCAGCCCAGGACACCGTCTGGTCCCATTGATGCTGTGTTTTTTGCTTTGGAGAAGGCGGCTCTTACCTGAGCATCTGAGATGTCAGGGGGGCAGCACTCTGCTGGGATAGATATTTGCCCTTTTGGTGGGGAGGGGGGGAGAAGTTGCGCTGAACCTGTCAGCTAGGATGTTGGCAATGTCTGTGGGTTCAGTGTATTTTTTGTCATTTTGGACTAATTCTGAGCATATCTGGGAATTACCACCCAGGTTCCTAACATAACTAAAGAAAGCCTTGTGATTATCCTTAGTATCCTGTGCAATTTTTCTCTCGAAGCTGGCCTTAGACAATTTTATGAGTGCCCATAGTTTTTTGCTAATACTGATCAGTGATGCCTTCCCTTTTTGAGATTTTGCTCTATCATTTAGTAGCTTCCTCCTTCTATTGTATAGTTTGTTTATGGCTGGGGTCCACCAGACAGGACGTCTGCCTTTGGAGGATTGGGTCTTGGTTTTATTTCGGGATCGCATGATCCATGCATTCCTGAAGGTGTTCATAGAATGCGTTTATAAAGGATTCTGAGGTCTGGGCCATATTTTCCACAGGCCCGGGGGCTTTGAAGGATTGCACCTCGGTTTTGAGGAGTGTGAAATTTGCTTTAGAGAAGTTTTTCACTGTGGTTTTCTGGGCAGGGGGTGAGGTCAGAATGTGAATATCCAGTGAGATTAGTTTATGTTCTGATCTTACCAGTGAGGGATACACTTCTGGTCTGGAGCACAGAGTCCCCATGTTGGTGATGATCAGGTCCAGTATGTTTTCCCCTCTTGTGGGAATGGTAACAAGTTGTTCCATAGCATTTGAGTTTATAAATTCTAGGAACCTTTGGGCTAGGGTGTTGGAGCTAGAGTAATGCTCCCAGTCTATGTTTGGGTAGTTGAAGTCGCCCAATATAATGGTGTTTGGAGAGACCTTCATATTTTCCAGTGTTCTCAGGAAGGCCGAGTGGGGTTCCTGGGTTTGGGAGGGTGGTCTGTAGCAGGCTATAAACTGGAAGGCAATTTTACCCACTGTTAGTTACACATGGATAGTCTCTGATGCTTCGTGCTTTGCCACCAACCTGGAGGTGTGGGTATCTTTGATGAATATCGATACTCCCCCTCCTTTTGTGGTTCGGTCCAAGTTTTGGGTCCGAAAAGCATGGTATGAGGTATAACCTGGTAGTGCTGGGGTGCTCTTGGGAGCCCTGAATCAGGTTTCTGTTACTGCACAGATATCGATGTTCTCCATGCTAAGGAGAGTTTCGAGTGCGTGCATCTTGAGGTTTAGACTTCTGGCATTGAGTAGCATTACTCTTAGTTTCTTATCCCTTGTGATACCTATGGAGGTGGGTTTGTCTTTTGAGCCTTGCCTAAAAAAGGCACTATGGGGTTAGCAAGAGCCTTTGCCAATATCTGAAAGCCCAGGGGTGACAGGTGCAAGCCGTCCCTAGCGAAACATCGTGGCTTGTCGAGCATATCATCCCAAGCTGACAGGCATTGGATCCCCTTTGAATGACAACAGTACTTAAGCCAGTTGTTGAAATTGATCATTTTGTCTTCATATTGTGGCATCATTCTTGGTGAGGGTAAGATGCTACTCAAGGTCAGGGTTATACCGGCCTGGGCTACATGCTCAGAGAGCTCCTTTATGTCTCTTTTCATGTAGTCCAGGGTGGTACGTCTCAGGTCATTCACACCAGCATGGACAATGACTGAGTCATATTTGTACTTGCCTTGGAGTGACCTGAGTGCTTGTGTTATGTGACGGATCCTAGCGCCCGACAGGCTGCTCACCGTGACCCTCTCCTTGTTCAGCCTGGTGAGCGGGACGTCAGTGTGCCTGATGATAGAGTCACCTATTACAAGTGTATCAGGTGTGTTGTTTAGTCTTAAGGGCTGTGACTGTTCGGCACACTGGCTTTGTGAGATATGTGTTGCACGTGTTTTGTTTACAGGGGAATAGAGGTGAGGGGAAAGGGAGATAGGGTGATAAGGTGTAGGTACAAGATCAGTCAGATATAGGACAGGGAGAGTAGGAAAAGAGATGTCAAAATTAAGCAGTAGTGAGGGGTTGGAAACTAGAGAGGGGGAAGATAAGACAAGTGAGTAAAGGCTGCCACCTATTGGACAAAGTTAGAAATTTGAGTTGGCAGGGAAGGTACAAAGGTAAGAAATGGGTAAGGTAGTGGCTGCTGGATGCCTAGCTTGGGAGAGGGCCTTTTGCACACAAACCAGAACAGGCGATAAAACAGTTCATTACACTGAGGTTGTAAAAACACGTACTTCCTTAAGTCCTTTTGTAAGAGGGACTTGGAGAGTTAGACAGGATTATCCCCAGAGAGCAGCTCAGATAGCTGGGTTTAATAGAAGGGGTCCCTTTTGACCAGGCAGGTAGGTTCACGGTCAGAAATGAAGGAAGGAGGTTGAGAGCTATGTGGGGTGGAGAGAGACAAAACATATTACAATTTAGTGAGAGTCCATTTAGGTGTCAGTGTAGAGCTTAATACAGTTAGGTAAGAGCATAGAGTAAGCCAAAGATGAATTGCACTTAGCACAAGCACTTATACAAGGTTATATACTACATCATAAAATTACTGTAACTAAGGCTAAACAAGGATGCAGGTTCTGGTTAAATGTTGGTAACATAAGCCAGGTAGAAACATAAACAATTATACATGCAAAAACAGGAGGGGACCTTACAAATACACTGCAACTGTCAATACAAAACATTCTCAATGTACTGTTCTAAAGAATGCTAGGCAGGAGTATCTAGACTACTGCAGTTGATAACAGATATTAGTTAAACACAAGAGAGGCAAGCAATTAGCATAAAGATATGAGCCAGAAACAATAAGTAACAGCTATCACAGTACATTCCCAAGGTGCATTTCTAAGTAATGCTAGGCAGGAGTTAACTAGAAAAAGCAGATATATAGAATATAGCAGTCTAATGCAAGTGAAGCAACATTAAGCAAATATATATGTGCCCGATGCAACCACAGGACACAACTGTCACACCAACAAATTACTTTCCAATGCAAAAGGAAGACAACTAATTGAGTAACCCTGAGCAACAGGTGCTAGCCATAGAATGCTCCTCAGTATGTCTGACATAGGAATAAACCATTCTATGTCATAGTAGCAAGGTACTGATTGACAAAATAAAAAAAAAAAAAACATCCTGGCAGACAGGTTCAGTGCACACTTCACCCCCCTCTCACCCCCAAAAGAGCCCATAACTATACCAGAAGAATGTAGTGCCCCTGAAATCACACACTCAGGTTAAAACAGCCCTCTACAAAGCCAAAAACACAGTATCAATGGGACTGGACGATGTCCCAGGCTGCGTCCTACACGAGCTCAAAGATGAACTAACCCCTCACCTAAACACACTGTTTAAACTCAGCCTCTCCACAGGCTACGTGCCTACAGAGTGGCACACAGCAACGGTTATTCCACTCCATAAAGGTGGAGCCACAATGGACCCCAGGAACTATCGCCCTATAAGCCTGATTAGCTTGGTCTGCAAAGCTATGGAGTGCATCATCATGGATTTCATTAACAGAGACATTAGAAACCTCCAAACACTGGACTCTACCCAGTTTGGCTTTGTTAAGGGCAGATCATTCCTCCTAAACCTGGTGGACTTCTTTGAGACAGTTACCAAGGCTATAGACGAGGGAAAGGTGGTCCACACAGCCTACCTAGACCTTGCAAAGGCCTTTGACACCATTCTCTACTCAGGTATTATAGACAAGCTCACCAGCCTGAACATAAACCCCTACGTCACATGATGGGTTGTCAACTGGCTCACGGACAGAACCCACATGGCAAGAGTTGTGGGAGCTAGGTCTGACTCTAAACCGATTACAAGTGGCATTCCCCAGGGCTCAGTCCTGGGACCCCTCCTGTTCAGCATATACTTCTCAGAGGTACAGGCAAGCACAGGAGGACTATGGCTGACAAAGTTCACAGACAACTGCAAACTAGGGGCTATAAATGACTCTCCTGCTGGCTGACACAGACATCCTCCAAAAGGGTCTCACCGAGACAGATACCTGGTGTCAAAACCATGGCCTCAAGCTAAATGCCAAAAAGTGCATAGTCATCCCCTTTGAAAAAAACAAAGTACCCACAAACTACCACGTAGGTGGCAGCCCCCTAAATACGGAAGATGTAATAAGGGATCTGGGGACCCAAGTAGACAGTAACCTCTCCTTTGATAATCACATTGCCAAAATGGTTAGAAAATCCTTCTATGTGGCCCATCTAATCACAAAAGGGTTTGCATCCAGATCAAAAGAGGTCATTGAGCCCCTCTATGCATCACTCATTAGGCCCATCATAGAGTACAATGCCCCATTTGGGATGTACCTTACAAGACATCTGCAACAACTGGAAAGACCACAGAAGTACCTCACCAAGAGGATCATTGGCCTCATGCAGATGCCCTATGCAGCTCGACTGAAGAAACTCCAGCTGTACTTGGTTGCATACCGCCTACTCAGAGGTGATGTCTGCCTGACATACAAGGCCATGTCCAACCCAGAATTGATGGACATGCTCCATCTAAAGAAAACCATATCCCCTCGAGCCACATGCTCCAGGGATGTAAACCTCACCACAACAATAAATAGGACATGCTGGAGGGATAGATTCATTTTCCAGAGACTTCCCATGCTCTGGAACAAGATTCCAGTCTACATTAGGCAGAGCTCCTTGCTAACCCTCTTCAAGAGAAACCTTGACGAATGGATGGGAAACAGAAAGTTTACCCGAGGGATCACCTCAATGGCTGTGCTGGGCAGAGGTACAGGGAACTAATCTAAGGGGGCGGCAAAAGGCAACACATTCCAGCTAGGCTTATAAATGCCTTTGGACAGATGGCCTAGCACCTACCTATAAACCTATGTACAACTATAAAGTTTTTATCTGTTTTACTTTGCCAACATGTAATATTGGTTTTACACTCATTTTTATCATTTTGTGAAAAATGAAATACTGCTGTGTCACTTAATATTAACTGACCCTTAATTGGTATTAAAATAGGAAAACCATGAGAAAATACTCCACGTACTGGTATGTGGTTGTGAAAATTTATCATTTCAATTGTTTGAATACAATTGCTATTACCCACTGGAACGGTTCCATTTTGTTGAAAACTTGATTCCCTGCACTATTGCAGATAACTGTACTCGTGATTTACGTAATTGTACATTTATGACCTGATCTCCTGTTTCATTTATTAATACCCTCCAACTACTAAGAGAATCTAGTGAAATAGGTATTAGAGGCATTACCCCTGTTATTTTTGGTATTAAACTACATACCCAACAATTAGAAACATTCATGCTTTTTGCATACCAACATTGCCTTGCCAAAAAAGTGTTAAAAGATGATGACCAATCTTGTTTATTTTTCCACATTTCTTTACTCTCTCTCTTATGTAACTTTACAGTTTGATTAACAGGTTGTAAGTATAATTTAATACTAAGCAATACAATAATAGTTAGTATGATAGCTATTATCAATTAAAAAAAAAACATCCTTTAAATAGAAATTCCATTGTTGAATCATTCTGCCTTTGGTCATCTGAAACTGGATTTCCAAAAGGATGCACTTTAAATCATGTCAATTTCATTATGGTTTTCTCTGATGGAAACCTACAAGAGAATACATTTAATCAGATTTACATTACTCACTATTTTTGATAATTTTTAGTTGATCTTTATGTACCAACATTGTTCTGTTTTTCTTTTTTCCTTTGATTTTGTACACTAATCGTCCAATTTGTTCCACTACTTCAAAAGGGCGTTGCCAATTGCTAGCCCATGGTCCTTCCATTTGGAATGTTTTTACCAATACGTTGGTTCCACAGGGAAGGTTTTCTTCAGCTGGTAATATTGCCACCTTTTTCCATAGATGGAATGCTTGCTCCCTTGCATTATAGTCACATATACTAGTAAGTTGTTTTAGCCATTCCTGAAGTTTGCTGATTTCTAGCATGGGCCTACTATTAGGTAAATCTGGGTCAAATGGTAATTGTATGGGCATTTTGTGGCCTGTCATTATTTTATATGGGGAAATACTTGTTTTGCTGTTTGGTGTTGCTCAAATACTCATTAAAATACCAGGCAGATGATGTACCCATGTATTGCCCTTTTCCAAGCATGCCTTTTTTAGATGTTCTTTTAACATCCGATTCATACGTTCTACAATACCATTAGATTATGGATGATATGGTACATGAAACCTTTGCTGTATACCTAACAAATTACACATTTGTTTAATGAGATCACTAATAAACTGTGGGCCATTGTCTGACTCTATGACCTGTGGCCATCCCCAATGACAGAAAATATTTTCTCCATAAGGCTTCTTCTGCTGTTGCCTTTGCTGTCATGGTTTTGGTAGGAATTGCTTCTACCCATTTTGAAAAGACATCCACTACTACTAGTAGATACCTGTAACCTCCCTTTGTTGTTGGTAATGGACTTGCATAATCTATTTGAATTGCATACCATGGCCCATCCACTGGCTGTACTCGATGTAACTGAGGCCTTTTGCTTTTAGCATTCACCTGCAGAGAGATTAAACATTCTTCTACAATCAGTGACAACAAAGTAACTATCATGCATATTCTACAGAACGTGGAGCATAATTTGTGAGATTATGAGAGGAAGAAGGCTTTTATTTTGACATCTTATTCTCAAGCCAAGCAACGGAAAGTGAGTTTTCAACTTCAGAAAACTCAGGGACAACAAAGTAACTATCATGCATATTCTTCTACAATCAGTTTGCAGACCTTTTTGAAATTTGGGTTCCAATACTTTTTTTTTAGAACTGCCCATAACTTATCAGTTTCTATATGGCCCAGTATTTGGTGATTTAACTTGACCAACTGGCATGCCAACTGCAATGGTATATATGGCAACTGTAACCCTTTGGAGTTGGTGTATGCATAGTACTCCTTTGGTGGTATACCTGCTAATCTGCATTTATCAGTTTCTTCTTTTAAGCCCTGTTGTTTTTGTATATTTACAAGGACTTTTACTATTGACTCTTCATCTAATTTTTTTAAGACACTAACTTCTACACTGGCATACTCATATTCTGGAAGTTATTTTTCCAATTTGTGCTGCTTGTTTTGCCAATGTAGCAGCTAACACATTTAACCTGTAAGTTTCACTGGCTGGCTTTTGATGTGCTTTTACTTTTAAGATGCTATACTGTCCTTGTTGTTTTGACATTGTTATAACTTTATATATGTCTTTTAATACTTCAGCATGCCATAATGGTTTACCTACACTATCCACAAATCCTCGCCTTACCCAGGTTTCCATATGCAGTCTTAAAGAATTTACTACGTAAGCACTATCTGAAAAAATGTTAACAGGATTGTAATACTTTAGCACATACAGTACTGCCTCCAGGTCAGCTCTTTGAGCTGACATATGCCCTGGTAACTTGATTAGTTCAGGAGAACCCAGCTATGGATTCTCTGGAACTATGGCAAATCCTGTCCAGTATCTGCCTTGGTCCCAATATCGCACTCCATCCACAAAGATGGATGGCTTAAAGTGATCACAATCAGATGCAAAAATTGCACATCAGGTGACATTATCTTTTCTAAACAGTTATGCTGTTTTCCTTCATATCCCATGTGATTTGACAAATAGTATTTGTCCCCTGTCTGTATAGTAACAGTTTTCATTCCCAAAAACTGCCATCCCTTTTGCAAAGACTGCCTGACTAATACCATCTGTAATTTAATTCATTTCAAAATTGTCTATCAGAGCTTTTACTGCTTGATGTGGCATTTGTACTATAATGCTGGAAAATAAGGTCAAATATTCAGTTTGTTTAATACCCCAGTAAATGGCTAATAATTGCTGTATACACGGATGGTAGCCCAGTTCCACTGAAGTCATCTTCCTGCTAAAGAAAGTGACTGGGCATAATGTTTTTTCCATTCTGTTGTCGCTACCATGTGGCCATTCCTGTAGTAGTACCACAGACAGCGTTTTTTTCCCTGCTGCTGCTTGTAGCACAAATGGTAACCTTGGTGTGGGTGCTATTAATTCTGTAGCTTGTGCTAGTTTTACTTTTATTTGTGAAAATGCCTCCTCTTCATGAGATTCCCCACTCTAAAAATGTGGAGTTCTTTTGTTCATGTAACATTTTGTATAGGGGAGCAGCCACTCCTGCATAATCCTCTGTAAATTCCCTATTGTAATTCATGATTCCCATGAATTTAAGTAAGTCTGCTATAGTCAGTGGCTTTTCCATTTGTAAAATGCCTTGTACACCTATACGGCAAGGAGATCTTCCAGATGGTTTTATAATAGTACCTAGAAACTTAACTTCTTGTGATATAAACTGAATTTTTTCACTTTTAACCTTAAACCCTGCTTGCTGTAGAGTATGAAAAACTCTCTTAAGAAGCCGTACATGCTCCTCTACTGTTTCTGACTGAATTAAAATATCATCAATGTAATATATTATTGAATCATCCTTTTCCAAATGTTGTAGAATGTATCCTACTGTCTGATGAAAAATAACTGGACTATTTTGAAACCCTTGTGGTAACCTTGTCATGACATATTGCTGGTTTTTAAATGTAAAGGCAAATCTTGGCCAATCTTTTTTCCTGAGTGGTACTGCAAAAAAAAACATTTCCTAAATCTATTACTGTAAACCACTTACTTTGTGGCCTAATATGTGCAGCCAACTCTGGGACTCCTGGAATCAAATGTGCTCTAGGAGTAGTATATTGATTAACCTTCCGTAAATCAATAACAAGATGATAACTACCATCTTTTTTCTTAACTGGCTAGATTGCTGAATTTGTAGGACTGTTGCCCTTTTGTATAATCCCTTCTTTTTCCCATTCTGCAATACATTTTTCCATATGTTCTTCTGCTTCCCTAGGAATAGGATATTGTTTTTGAAAAGGTGGTATAGAGTCCTGATCACTTCCTACCCCTACTGGGCTTTCTAGTTTCCCCACAATCACTGGGACCCCTGGACCACAGATTTGGGAATTGCTGTTGTAAATGCTTCCATACATCCTCACTGTTTGTATTTACATAGCCTGTAGGTTTTTCTGGTTTGCCAGGTACAGAGATTGCATAGCAACCTGTACTTTGCTCTTCCTCTCTTTGTTGTTTGTCTCCCATCCACAGAATGTCATTAGGTAAATCAATTACTATGCCCAAAGGCCCTAGAATGTCCATACCAATAATGGTATTTGAGCAAGATGGATGCATTAAAAATGCACCCTTCCATTTCTGTCCCTCTTGACTAAACTTTATGTCCACATTTTGGCTACTCATTGCATAGCATCCTGTGCCATTGAATGCTGAAATGCAAACCTTTTTTATAGGATTTGCTGGTAACTGACTGTTTGTGACAGATACTGCTGCTCCTGTGTCTATTAAGACATTTTTAAACAGTGACCCCTCTACCCAAATATCAATCAGTGGTTGTCCATCTTGACCCTTTTTAAAGGTAGTCAGGAAAGATACCAGAGTAGGGGGGCACATCCCTATTGTAAGGAAATCCACGCATCCTCTCCTTTATTATCAAATGCAATATGACACACCTCATGTTTTTGCTTGTCATCTTCCTCTGTGTTTGAATGATCTACATATTTAGGTTTTTCAATCTCTTTTTTTAACTGTTGCCTAGCTATTCCTTCTGCCTGTTCTACCAAATGTTTTGGATTTACTTGTAAAACTGTTTGAAAATCTACAGGGGAAACTTCCCCTTTTCCTGTATATTGATGGCTCTTATAACTGTCTTTACTAATATTGTAAGGCTTTTGTACATAATCCTGCTTTTTTTACTTTTCTTGTAAATTTGTTTGCTCTCTTTTTGGAAACACCCCCTGTTGTTCCTTCTTTTTGCGCCAGGCTTTGTAATGATCACAATTTTGCTTAACATGTCCTATTTTTTTACAAAAGAAGCATATTGGTGCCTTTTGCTCATTACCTGTGCTTGATCCTGGCACTACAGACATAGAGGCAGGAGCTGGTGGTGCTGACGCAGCTCTTTCTGCTGGTGGTTGGTCACACCACCTTTGCCTTACCCTGTTTTTTACCTCACCAATTACTTCAAATGGCTCACTATTATCTTCAAATGCAAAGATATGGTGTGAGTATAATGTCCCATCATCGGCCATAGTCCGTCCCCTCATTAGTTTTTGTACCATATCAGTGAGGGTATCAGAATTTTCTTCATAGATACATTTAATACCCCCAGGAACCCCTTTGACTTGTTCTAAGAAGCAATGTATTAGCTGTTTTTGTGTTTCTCTTTTTCCCACGTCTCTGTCTGCTTTTTGATATATGATTTGAAACACAAACCTAAAATGTTCACTTTGTTCCATTAATTTATCTGTGATAGTAATTTTAAAATTATCTAATAATTTGGCTGTGAGAGGCTAAATGCCATTAAAACGGCTGTCATACATCCTACTTTAGTGTTTAACTGATAATCATCTTGTTTCAATTGAATGAAAGTTTTAAAACATTTGGGAATGAAAATCCAGAAACATCTAAGTAATGCATCTGTCCATATATCAGATCCTGCTGTATATGCCACCCATTCTTCAAATGCAAGCATGTTATAAAATATGACTTTTTTATCATTCCACTGTGGTAAACTCTGTAATAATCTAGACTGTGTATATAAATCTGTAGTGGTTCCCTGTCCCTGTTCTATAATTTGGACTGGGTTTGTGTTTTTTAACTCTTCCTTAAGCTGGGATATCAAAATAGTATTTTGGAGGTTAGTCTCTGTTAATTCATGTAATTCTTCTTCCTTTTCCTTCAGACTCTGTTTAAGGTCTGTCATTTCTGCCTGTAATTGTTTAAGGGCTGTATGATACCTGTTATTAGATTCCTCTGTTGACTGCAGGACTCCTATGCACTTTTGACAGAAATCTTGGATGTCATTTTTGAACTTTTTAAACTCACTTTGTTTTTCTTTTAAAAATTTATTAAATTCTTCTGTCAATGTATCATAAGCTTTGTTTCTGTCCTTATCTGTATGTGTAGCCATGGCATCATTCCATGCTTGTACATAATTTTTAAAGGGAGTTACAAGATCTACAGGGGACTCTGTTAATAAAATATTTGATTGCTGTTGTAATTCAGAGATTAATGTACTGACAGGACATAACTGCTTTACATCTGGATATAATGAAAACTCTTTACCCTTAGTTAATTCTGTATCATGAACAGATCTATCTTCACAGTCTATTTTTTTAGCAATATCATGCAATACTTTTTTATGGCATAATACACAAAATGCAGTTTCTCTTGAATCACACAATAAACATTTACTATGATATACTTCATTTTTTGTTGCAAATACCAACCAAACGTTAAAATCCACTTACATAATGCCTGTATGTCAACTTGCCCTAATAAGGTTTTACACTTACTAATGTGTTGTGTATACCAACATTGCAATTTACTCCATATTTTATCTAGTTGTTCTGTTACATTAAGAGTAAAAATTGACTTACATTTGCTGGAATCCTGTCTGATAGCATCCATACTAAAAATGTGACACAGAAAAAAGTCTTACCAGTGAGCAGGAAAACAGGTGATCAGGCTGTTGTTGCAGATGGCTGGAAATTTTTCAAAGTCACTCAAGAAGCTGGTGAATCACAACAGGCAGCGGACTGCTGTACAAAGTAGATATCCACCTTTTCTTGGAGAATTTATGGCATTGCAACTTTCCTGCACTGCAGGCTCAATCTGGATTCAGACGTCTGAAAAAACTTTACTACTGCAAGCTGCATAAACTGGAATACTTCTGTTTAGAAACTGCACATATGTACAAATGTTAGTTACTGCAATTTGACTGAAGTGACCCTCTGAAGGGCTAACCACTCACTCTGTGTTCGAATGCAGGCTAGCTTGCCATTGAAAAATTATATGGTGCTGATTACTGTGACAGATTTGAAGTTTTCTTAAGTCTTCTTAAGACACTCAGTCTTGCTGGCTGGATTCTGCTGAAATCAAAGTCTGGTTATAGTTGCATTTACAGTCTTGTTGCACACAGAAGCTTGCAGAATGTACACTAACAAAAGAATATACTTTGCAGCACCCAACTCAAAGCAGTAACAAATGGCTTTTTATAACAAACCACACATACTAATGTTACAGCTTTTAGTTATTGTTCTACTTTACTTCTCAATCAGCATGGATGTTATAACATTTACCTCAGGACAAATGTGTCCCTACCAATATCCCTAACATAACTGGATTAATACAGATCTTTATATACAGATTTAGTCATGTACACTCATATACATTTCCTCTTGGTATTCTATTTTAGAGAATTGCTCATCCTGTAGAAACAATACTGATTGTTGCAGATGCTGACACAAATGCTGACTTAATTATATTATTTTTAAGCTTCCTTGTTTAACAATGTCCTGTCACATTTTTGCTGAATTTATAAGAGGCCAGCTTTTCTGACAGTGTGAACATCCTGTTTATGTCTTTAGTATTCTATTTGGATCTTTGTATAAGAGCATCTCTTCTTGTGCAAATGCTGATAAGTGCAGAAAAGCATGTTTTTTAAGGAAACACATTGTAACAGTGTCTTTAAAAAGCAGATTTTACATTTTTGCTCTAACCGACAATGAAATGCATACATCCCATTTTTAAGTTTGTAAGGAAAGATGTCTATTCAGCAGATTTCTTATTTTCCAAGTCACAGTCATTTAGTATGGATGCTAATCACATATTGCTAAACTCTATTTCTACATTTAAACAAGCTTTATCGTATACCTTATTTATGTTGTATATTTGTAGCGAAGTTACTTTCAACCTTAGTATACTGTTGAGCACACTCTAACAATAGCCAAAGTCCATTTATGTTGTGAAGCAATTAAGACCATTGCTAAATAAGACTCCTAAAATTTTAAGAGATACTCAACATTTTTAAGCAGTTTATTTACATGGTATAAAAATAATATATTGGATGAGTACCTATTAGTTGCAGTAGACCTCAAATCATTATTTATCATTATTCTGAACATATATGTCACTGAGAATATACATATGTTTTTATTGACTAACAGTGTATCCAATGTTCATATTAATTTAATATGCTCTTTGTTAGGGATTATTTTAGAAAACAATGTAATTTGTTTTGAAAGAGAACTATTCCTCCAATCACTGGAGTAACAATGGGGGCAGTGTGTGCTAATAGTTATGCTAATTTGGTATTAGCTGTGTGGGAGAAGCAATATTTTTTAAATAAACATGACTATATAAATAATATTGCTTGATATTTTAGATTTGTGGATGATATGTTTTTTGTATGAAAAGGCAGGAAAGATGAGTTAGATCAGTTTATGCTATATTTAAGCAATAACTGACGATGTGGTGGGGTATATTGAAGATTTACCCAAGGTTGGTGTGGTTTAATCAGGAGGGCCAAGCCCAAGTGATTAAACAAAGGCAACCATGGGTAAATATTTAATATACCACAACCACAGAGTCGATTATTGCTATTATACAATGACATTATTTAAGAAAAAATACTTACTTTTCTTAAATAATGTCTTAGTATAATGGCGGATTACTGTTCTTCTGCTGGTTGTGGTATACTGCTTCTTCATTTTGATGTACTGAGCATGCATATGGGACTTGCGTTCCCACACATATCCAGTACATCAATGCTTTGAAATGGAAGTAATGGAGAAAAGAAAGTCTCTGTTGCTCCATCTTCTCTTTTTTTTTTTTAATTTTAAAAAGAAAAAGATTTTGGGGCACTTTATACCAGTGGAAAAAAGTCTGGGTGATTGGACCTTTTTCCATAAGTATATTGTGGGATTTACAACAGGCACGCTGGTTGGGCTGGGCCAGTCAGTGTGCACGTTTTTGAATATTAATAGGGAGTCATTGTATGATTACATACAACTGCTACATTTTCAGAATTTTAATTTTATTACATCATGCAACTAGGCACCTAATGTATGTATATAAGAACATTATTAGAGGGAAATTTATTTGGGCATCTCACATAAGGATTGACTCAGATCTGCTTGTAAAATTTAATGAGTTGCAAGAAGATTTTGTGACTAGAGGGAATAAACTTGCAGAGATAGATGCACAGATAGCAAGAGTTTTAAGTGAGAGAAAGATGACAGCAAAGCCATTTTTCTAATCTACAAGTGTACGTAGGACTGCTATTTGTAGTAAAGTGACATGCAGTACATACCGGCCAGTAATGAGATTAACTTTGACATATGCAATAAAAGTAAATAGTTATTGTGAGATTATTAAAAGAAACTGACAAATTTTAGCTGCTGATCCAAACATTAAGAGAATTATTGGCAAAAATCCCTATTATAAGTTTAAAAATAAACATAATTTTAAAAGACTTCCTTGTTATAATAATGAAAATTAGCTGATTCATTGGATATTCAGAAAGGGAAATTATCCTTACCTGTCTTGCAATTACTGCCAATACATTAACAGTAATGAATATTTTTTTACATCCAGTAACTGGGAGAAAATACTTTATTCAGAATTATGCTGACTGCACTGCATTATGCTGTGAATGTAGAGGTTTCAATACAGGGAAGACTAGTAAATGCCTAAAAGATAGTATCTGCCATCATTTGTACAGCATTAAGAAACAAAATATGCATAATGTATTAGCTAAACATGCTGCAATGGTGGGTCTGTCACATAGCTTTCAATTCATGGTTCTGCAAGTATTTAAAGATTACTTTAAGGAGATGATATAAGGTGTTATAAAGAATATAAGGAATGTAAATTAATATGTAGTTTTAAATTTAAAGAAACTGAGGCACTGATTTGACTGGTCAGTTCTTCTATTTAAATATGGAAGTATTTATCCATTGGTTGAATAGCACAAATATCATATAGTCTGGCTTTGTATTAAAACAAAATTAATTGAGTCATTTATCTTATTTGTGATTTTCAGTATACACTTCATTGGATTTATTGTATGTCAATCATTACATCACTAGTATTTAAATGTGAAGTTTTTATTCACATGTTAAAGATTTGAAAAAGCATTTAAGTGTGATAGTCCTTGTCAAACAAATCTTCTCATCTATTTCCAACACTCCATGGTTCCTGTTCATGATTTTTATCTGATACGAGGAGAAAGAAATAAAAGGACAGTAAAAGCGATGTCTAGACATATGAGGACAAACTTACAGAAGAATAATTACTCTACCTTGAGTACAGGAGGGAAAGAAGAAACATAATCTGTGTCCACAAAATCAAGGGAAATGTGAAGGAAAAGATAACGTTCATAGGAGGAGGTAAGTCTATAAGCTAAATTGACACCAGATTTAAGAATGAGGCTTCTTACTGCAAGTGTGGCAGACAACTGGTATGGGTGATACAGACTACGATTACTGTCTCCTTTAAAAAAGGTCTGGAGGGGGACCTCACTTTTTATATTGTCAGACAGAGGACATGCTATGGTACCCAAGTTGGATACAAATCTTCTATAGTAGCATGCCAGTCGTAGAAATGTTTTCACTTGAATGTTTGATATGACAATTATTTATAGTTTCTGTTTTTGTCTCTTTGGGACCTAATTACCCCTCTCCCAACAACATATCTCAATTACCTGATTTCTGCCATGTAAAGCTTAGCTTTATTAGCATTAAGTCCTGTCTGTCTTAAAGATTCCTGTATAGGTTGTACATTGGCTAAATGTCACCCCAGTCTTCTGAATAAATTATTCATCAAGGTGGTTTCAGAACTTTATCATATGAGTTTTTGAAATGTGGCAGGAGCTCTAAGGAGTTCAAAGGTTAATACAGTATAATGAAAAGTCCTTCAAATGT
Source organism: Protopterus annectens (assembly GCF_019279795.1). Taxonomy (NCBI): domain Eukaryota; kingdom Metazoa; phylum Chordata; order Ceratodontiformes; family Protopteridae; genus Protopterus; species Protopterus annectens. The sequence goes on from NC_056746.1 coordinate 965,292,252, forward strand.
GGAGAATCTTGTATTTTCTTTAGCTTTAGGAGTGACAGGATCTGCCCATACCCTTTGGAAAAATATAGGGTGGTCCAAAACCTTCCTTTTCCTAATCTGTCTATAATTTCAGCCACACTGGACATTAGATAACTATTCATTTTTTACTAGCCATATGACTGCTATACCTTGGTGAAAAGGGAATATTCAAAGAAATGGCAAACTCGGACTAAGTATAATTAAGTCCAGATTTTTGACCATTTTCTTTCTACATTTGGGCTTCCACCTATTAGTCTTTAGATTTTAAATGGTTACCTCCCAAAATTATGCACACTGGGGACCTGTGTCTAAGCACTGGTGGCATAAGGAGTGCATACTGGGTGGGGGAGGTACAACAGAGAATGGACTAGTGAAGCCCAGTACAGACATGGAGAAGTTGCACTAAGGCTCAGAAAAATAAATAAATAAAAGCTAACATTTCATGGTACATCTGTGATGCAGTTACTATAAGGGAAATGCAGCTTGCAGGTTACATTCAGATTATTAATAAATAAGTAAGGAGGTCTAAATTACCATAATGTGGAACTTGTTGCAAGAATTTATGTCAGACCATTGTGTTCAGAGCTATTATGAATCTATGCCTGTATCTACAGCATTTTGCATCTGCAAGCAAAAATAAAGATGTTATACAATAAAATAAATGAACCACCTAAAATATTCTTAGGTTTAATAACACACTAGTATTTTCTGCCAGAACAATAATTATGCATCCTTCCACTTTGAAGTTATGAAATTACTTTTTCTAATATTTAGAGTATCTGTGTCATACTTTAACTTGTACCATACAGAGTATTTACAAACCTCTTTACAGATGTATATGTAATCTTCCTTGTTCGTTATGCTTTGAACATCAACCTTTTGATGTTAGACATGCTTCAAGCTAATGCATATGCAGTGTTACCTAGTCTTCTCAAAAGCTAGCAAATGTCTGCAAAGATACAAAACTGATGTAGGAGGTTTATTTATCATAAAGTATAGCTGTTTTGAATTCAGATAAAAGCTGTAATATTACAAAGGGCCACCTCTGAAGGAGTTCTTGATGCTTTCTGTAACCAGACTGCAATTATGTATGGCTGGATTCAGTGATTAATAGTTTTCTCATGTACGTGAGTGTCTTCAAGCCTACACTAAGTGTACACTAAGTGTACACTGTTCTGTGTGAAAAGACAACACAGACATAACTCACATCTTCTTCCTCCTAATTTTAGTTTTTCTACTTATATTCTTGCAGCTTTAAATATTGACAGGGATTCATAAAGGTTACCAGAAAGTGTAGACTACATGTACACTTAGTGTAATATGTTTGAGTGATTAGAAAGCAGAAAAATGTGGTAAGAATGTTCTTGAATACATATCATGTACACTTAGTGTAAGCTTAGTGTAGGCTTTATTGAATGTGGCCCATATTCCTTTTTGCAATATTGATTGCAGACACTGGGTGGTACACACACACACACACACACACACACACACACACACACACACACACACACACGCACGCACGCACGCACGCACGCACACACACACACACACACACACACACACATCAAACAGACTGCTCTTTTTCTATACTACAGTGAATTTGGAGTAAACATTTGTCAGTCGTAGTTTTGTAAGTTACTCGTTTATTTAACTTGCTTGCGTTTTTTGACAGAGAAGTTCTTTCTGGGTATAATCCATTTTTCAGCATATGTTCAGGGAGAAAAGCTCCACATGCAATTGTATTGCACAAAAAGGCATGTAATGAGATTTTGTTAGTGTATATTAGACTTGTCAGAATGTCTGTTTTTGTGAGTATTTACTGGACTTGTGAGCAATGTGTGTTTTTAGTGCATATTGGATATATATATATATATATATATATATATATATATATATATATATATATATATAGTTACATTTGAAAAGATCAAACGGCTGAAATATCGAAATATCGAAGACCATATGGTCGAGACCATATGATCAATATTTCAGAAGAGTGATCTTTTCAAATTGTTAAAATAAAAATCAAAAAAACCCCAAGAAGACGTTACTGCAGGGGGGCAAGCCCCCCCGCACCCCCCCTACTTAAATATACCAACTCCGAGATCGCACTACAGCAGGGAATAATTTGAAAAGATCGATCTTCTGAAATTGCGATCATATGGTCTCGCCCATATGGCCTTCGATATTTCAGCCGTTCAATCTTTTCAAATGTAACTATATATATATATATATATATATATATATATATATATATATATATATATAAATCCAACGAGCAGGGAATGTGTAGTCAAAGAAACGCTGCCAAATATGTATGTTATAGTGGCAACACCTTCACCTTGAGGCCTGCCTTCATTATAAAGTTATACCTAGAGGGTTGAGAGTTTTATTAAAGCCGACATACACCACAACCTACCCTGACCTTCTGCATAGATAGCAAGTTCTAAATATAGAATTGAGCTTCAATTATATTAGATTGCTAATTTTCTATTTCACACCTATAGAAAAAACTTTTAAGAAAGATAGAACAATTTCAGAAAGTGATTGAATCAATATACAATGGAGAAGTTTCTAAAGCTAAGTTGGATGAAGTTGGATGAAGTTTATTTCAACCTGTCGCTGCTTGACAATAAGGTAGAAGCCAACAAAAGTAAGCTAGTGTGAGACTACAGCGACTTTAAATAGAGTGATGTTTTTGTATGGCCGAGACAGAGTGAATTCATTCTTGAAAATAAAGTGAATGCTGAGGCCATAGAAATGAGTGTTCAAGTGGGTACTGCTAATCAAATAGCTAATAATGATGTTATTGAAAATCATTGAACTTTGCACAATGAAAAGCAACATTCAAACAGAGAAGGTGCTACCAATAGGAATGGGACAGAACTGAGAGCAAGACCTAAGTTATATCAGAAAACAGATACACCGCTCTCTCCCACATCTCCTTTTGTATTCCTGCCAAGAAACAGTTACAACGGATATGTTCATTGAGCAGAGAGACATACATACAGTATATATATATATATATATATATATATATATATATATATATATATATATATATATATATATATAGTACATGTAAACAAAGGGCAAAAAGAACCTCACATAGACAAATCATTAAGGAAAACCTTTAAGAAAGGCCCTACAAGCTAGAGTCTTCACTGCTAGCACCTTAGACATGACCTACTTTACTCTTTTTCAAACT